>NC_056747.1:357637400-357864900 GCF_019279795.1 Protopterus annectens | reverse complement strand
GCTTGCAGTAGCCCTCAGTCGGCCTGATTAACAAAGTCTTGGGTCCTGTGTTGGTTGCTGTCTCTTCTTTCATGACGTCAGGGGTAAAAAAACATGCAACTGACGCCATTACATCAGTTTTTCTTGCCTCAGATGTCAGGTGCCCCCTTAATGGGAAGCAATAAAATTATATCTATCTATATATATATATATATATATATATATATATATATATATATATATATATATATATATATATATATACACACACACACACACACACACACACACACACACACACATACATACATACACACACACAAACACACACACAAGGATATACCTTCAATAAAAAAGCAAATACACCAAAAAACTTTTAAGCATAGTAAAGGAGAGTAGAGGTATAGCCAAAAAAAGTCAGGCAGCTGGAGGGAGAGTCATCAGGACTGCAACAGTGAATACACTCTAACATCTACACATTTATGGTAAGTGTACACAACTGTACTATGTTCTTAGTGTTTTACTGTTGCAGTCATCGCATTTGGGTAGATTCCCAAAGCTAAGGATGGGAGAAGGAATTTAAATAGCATTAAGACCAGCTGTAAGACCCTGCAAGACTGCAGTGGCAAAGCCAGCTCAGGATTTAGGGAAAACTGGCAAATGGTAATGCTTGGTGAAAGAAAGTACCGAACTCCAGGTAGCAGCTTTTAGGATGTCCCTGGTAGGGACACCTATGAAAAAGGCTGTAGAGGTAGACGCAGCCCTGGTTGAATGGGGTCTGATCCCCTGTGGGATAGGTATTCCATTGGGCTTATAGCAGAAATGAATGCAATGGCCTATCCATTTAGAACTGGTTTGCTTTGAAATAGCCTTCCCCTCTGCTCCTGCAGCAAATGCCACCAGCAGTTGTTTAGATTTCCTTTGAGGTTTAGTCCTGTCCAAGTAAAATCTAAGTTGTCTGTGCACACCTAAGGAGTGCAGTACCCGTTCACCTTTCTTCTGTGGATTAGGAAAGAAGGATGGCAAATTAATGGACTGATTAAAAGCCACAATGGATACCACCTTGGGGATGAAGGAGGGATAGGTTCAGAGGGACACCCTGCCTGCATGAAAGATGATGAAAGGCTCCACTGCCACAAGGGCCTGTAAATCAGATACCCTTCTTGCTGAAGTGATTGTTAAAAGGAAGGCTGTTTTCCAAAAAATAAATTTTAAATCTGCACTAGCAGCTGGCTCGAAAGGAAGAAGAGTGAGTTTCTCAAATACAAAGTTAAGGTCCCAGGCAGGAGCTGGGGCTCTCCCAGGTGGTCTTAAAATTTTGGCCCCTCTGAAGAACTGCTTGAGCAGTGGATGAGAGAAGAGGGGAGGTTCTGTGTTATAATGAGCTGAAATGGCTGAGGTGTGAATTTTGATAAGAGGAAAAAGAAAGGCTCTTGTAAAGCATCTCAGTTAAGTACTGTAAAATCTGAGGTAACTTGGGTACTGCTGTGCTCATTCCTTGAGACTGACTCCAGGTGCAGAATCTTTTCCATTTTTCAACTTAAGATTTTCTAGTACTAGGTCTCCTTGCCTCTAAAATGATATCCATCACTGGTTTACTGAGGGATGGTAAAGGAGAGATTAGGTAATTAGCCAGGCTGCTAGGTTCAGGGTTTGAAGCGGAGGGTGGAGAATCTGGTTTTCATGCTCAGACAACAGGGTAGGGGTCTGAGGCAGGTGCCATGGAGCCAACAGTAACACACTGCGCAAGTGGGGGTACACCAGTGTTGGCGTGGCCAGTCTGGTGCAATCAATATTGTAATAAATTGTACCAATTCAACCAAAAATAATATCAAAAAAGTCCTGGACTCCACGTAGGTTAAAAAGTCTTTATAAAATTCACAAAACACAGAGGATGAGCACTATATTGTCCTTGGTTTGTCCTGTTTGATCTTTAGTAGTACTTTGGAGAGGAGAGGCAGAGGAGGAAAGGCATAAACTGATAAGTTTTTCCAGCTGAAGGACAGAGCATCCACTTTCCAAGCTTGTTTGTGGGGAGTCCTTGTGCAAAATTTGTAGTTCTGGGGGGAGGAAAACAGGTTTATATATGGGCTCCCCCATTTGTTTGTCAACATGTTGAAAGTCTTTGGTTCCAGTTTCCACTCATGTGGGTCCATGAGGTTTCTGCTTAGTCCGTCTGCCAGTGTATTTAGTTTCCTGGCAGGAACTGAGCTTATAGATGCACTTGGTAGCTCAAGGCTGTGTTCCACAGTGCCATGGCTAGTCTGCAGAAGGGGTAAGAATGGGTACCCCCCTGCTTATGTACCACATAACAGTGGTGTTGTCCGTCTTTAGCATTAATTGTCCTGGAAGAATGTGGTTCTTGAAGGCTGTCAGGGCATTCTGTACAGCTAACATTTCTTTTTGATTGATATGCAGGTGCATTTGACTTGGGTTCCAATTGCCCTGAATGCACTTCCCTGCCAGGTAAGCCCCCTATGCATAGTCTGATGAGTCTGTTGTTAGGGTTTGGGCGGCAGGGGGTAGAGTGAATGGTAGTCCCTTGTTTTGGTGGCAGGCCTCTGCCCACCAAAGGAACTCTAAGCGTAGGCAAGGTATGACAGGAATCATTGCTTCTAGATCCTGAAAATGTTGATACCATAGGCTTTTTAGATACCATTGTAGTTTCCTCATATGTAGTCTTGCATATGGAATTAGAAGAACGCAGGAGGCCATGAACCCAAAGGCTTGCAATATTTGCCTTGCAGATAGCAAGGTTTTTGTGTTCACTAGTTTGACGTAGGTTGTCAAATGAATTTGTTTCTCTGGCATGAGGAAAGCCATCTGGTAAGCTGTATTCAAGCTTGTTCCCAGGAATATAATTTGTTGACAGGGTACCAGGTGTGATTTATTTTCGTTTATGGTGTACCCCAGACAAGTTAGCACCCTTTGTACAAAGGCCAGATGATTCAAAAGTATGTCCTGGCTTTCTGCCTGAATTAGACAATCGTCCAGGTATGGGTATATTTGAACATTTCTTTGCCTGCAAAATGCAATGACTGGAGCTAGGCACTTTGTGAATACCCTGGGTGCAGTAGATAAGCCAAAGGGCAGGGCAGAGAACCGATAGTGCGTGTAGCCTCCTTTGAAGTGTAGGTATCTTCTGCAAGATTCCCTGATTGGGATGTGCAGGTATAATTCCTTTAAATCGAGTGTTGCCAACCAAGCATCTTTGCCTAGCATAGGAAGCAAGTGGTGAAGAGTCAGCATCTTGAATCACCAAAAAGGTGTTTAAAGTAGACAGGTCCAGGATAGGACACCATTAATTATCTTTTCTGGGTACCAGGAAAAGTAGAGTAGAAACCTTGTCCCTTTTCCTCTTCTGGTACAGTTTGAATAGCCTTTATGCTTAAGAGAGAGAGTACTTGCTTTTGAGACTCTGCCCACTAATTTGGGGGTAGATCTCGCCAACCGTTTGGGGTTGGTAATGTGTGGAAGTGAAATCTGTATCCTTGGGACACTATATTTAAAACCCATTTGTCCTGAGTAATGAGTTCCTGTTTTTTGCAAGTACAGCAATCTTTCCCCCCAAAGGTGCAGTCAGTTGAGAAGTGCTTGGAAGTTTTAAAGCTAAGTCACTGAGACAGTTTATCATAGGGGGGGAGTTTTACTACTCCCAGATTTGGAAGAAGGGGCCCCCCACTGCTTAGTCCTGTGCGTACCCTGCGACTGAAGCCTGGGTATTCTGCTGGATCTGGGTTTGGACTGAGAAGGCCTGGAAGAGGCAGGAAAGGACCAACTCTTAGAAGGCCAATGCCTACTAAATTTTGGAGGTTGTACTTCTAAGAAATCTTTTAACAGTTTGCACAGATTTAGCTTTTTCCTCCATCTTTAAGAACAACTTCTGCCTTACTGCCAAACAGGCGGTCCTGATTTAAGGGAGCATCCAGTAATTTAGCTTTAACATGATATGGCAAGGATTGTTCCTTAAGCCAAGCATGCCTTCTAAGTACAGACCCAGTGACAGCAGCCCTGCAAGATGCCTCTAGTGAATCAAAACCACACTGCAAAGTATGTTTTCCAACTTGTTCAGCAGAAAGCATTAAATCCTGTAAATTCTTATTTTCAGCAACATCAGTAATCAACAACATTTTCTGTTTAAGCAATCCAATAATATACTGCTGATACTTTAACATATAAATCTGGCAGTTTAAGGCCCTAATGGCCAAGGTTGCAGAAGTGTATACCTTTTTACCCCATCTATCCAACGCCCTGGAGTCTCTATCAGAGAGGGTAGGATTATTGGCAGTAGTAGCTTTAATGCCCTTGGGTCCCTGTGAAATGGTCTCAGGATCCGCAGTAGGATTTTTGAAAAAGAACTTGAGAGTCAGGAATCCTGTAATATTGATCAGGTTTTTTGGGAGCAGGAGGTAAAGAGTCAGGGGCCAAGCTAGATTCCAAAAAGGCATCAACAATGTCTAGTACAGGAGGGATAGCTAAAGGCCTATGCTGGGGCAGGAATAAGAAATCCCTAAGCCTCTTTTTAGAATCAGAGAAATCCTGACTTTTTCAACGAAAATGCTCCCTAAGAGTATGCAAGGTTTCACCAAAAGAGAAATCCTATGTGGGTGAAGCAGAGTCCTCAGCACCACAATCCTCATAAGTAGATGAGGGTAAATCCTGGTCATTAGAGGAAACAGAAATTTCAGAATCCTGGTCAAAAGTATCATAAGCAAACTCAGTCCTAGGTCTCTCAGAGGGGGAAGGTTGGCTTCCCCTGATTAAAGTAATAAGGTCTTACGCCATTCTTATCATTTGTTTTTTAGGCATAGAGGCCTGACCATGCGGGTCTGGGTGTCAGTTTCCTAGGCATGGTTTGAGTTTTAGGCCTTGAAGAAGATGATGGTGTCTGTTTAATATGCAAGTCAGTAGGCCTGAATACACCCTCAGAAGCCGGTGCCTGCACAGAGCTCCGGACCCATCCAAGATAGAGACATCCGCAGGTTCCACAGTTGAAGCATCTCGCAGCATACCGGACTCCGAATGGATCTCAGTAGAGGCCTGCAAATCTGAAGTAGCGGGTATCAGGGGCTGCAAAAGCGCCTCACCGAGTACCGGCGAACTGGTGACTGGCTTAGCAGAAGCATCGTCGGCACCTTTGGACCTAGGCGGCCTGTCTCTGTCTTTATCTTTGCATTTTTTTGGAATGTCGGTAGTCTGATGGCTTACTGAAGACATATCTGGAAAACTGAACCAAGCACCAAAATATTTAGAAGCGAAAATATACAGACGACAGTTTGTGATTTAAATAAGGTACAAAACCGACAGAGAGGTACATCATGGTCAGGGCCCAGGCAAGAAATACAGTACGAATGAAAATCTTTTTATTTGCTTTCCACAAGAAATGCAATTATTTACTTTTACTGACAACTGTTTAGAGCAAGAAAAAGTTTCCCCAACGGGGTATTTCGCTTTTAGTTGAAGACTTCAGTTCTGAAACTCAAGAAAACGAAAATTTCATTAGTCGGCCTTTCCGGCACTTGCGAACTGCTTCTGCTTCGGGCACCGCACGGCAATAAAGACTGATGTAATGGCGTTGGCTGCATGTTTTATATCCCTGACGTCACTGAAGAGACAGCAACCGATGCAGGACCCAAGACTTTATTAATCAGGCCAGCTGAGGGCTACTACAAGCAGATAACCCAAATGTGATGACTGCAACAGTGAAACACGAAGAACATCTACTATTAACGCCCTAACGGCGAAACTACAAAAAGGGCACCAAAACATCCACAACAACAACAAACTACAAAACTAACCAAATTTAAGGGAGAGGAGGTAACCACACTAAATTACTAAACTACATGATAAACTAAGATAAACCCACTAGCTATTCAAATAAAGCAGAAAAGATAAAGTAACCACTTATCTGAAGCAAAAACCAAGGACGGCGTCTGTACTAAACAGTGGTAAACAAAATCTGGGGGGGGGGGGGGGGGTTTGAAGGACAGCAGGGCATTAAGGGAGGGGGAGGAGCTAGAACCTTGGATCTGCCTGTTGTATGTTGCTGGCTCGGACTAGATATCTGATCCAATGCCCTATGAACCTATGATGATGAATAATGGCATGGATAACATCAGATCCAGCACTGCTCTGGGAATGTCAAACTCTGGAAGTCAAGCCGAGTAAATTAGGCCATACAAAACAATGTGGGCATTGTAACTTCTGTGTTTTTATTGATAGTAATACAAGATTCTATCACCCTGATACTGGAAAAGTTTTTCATTTTAAGGTAGATGCTAATTGTATGACTGCTAATGTTGTTTACTTAGCAGTATGCAAATTATGCTCATCCTTTTATGTGGGCAAGACAAACCGCCCACTACGTGATAGAATAAGGGAGCATATCTATAACATTAGGAAAAACAACATGCAAAATGCTTTAGCAAAACACACTTTTTTAAATAACATTCGTCATGAATTTATGTTTAGAGTGATAGAAGTAATTGTATCTGATATGAGAGGTGGAAATATCACATCACGTACAGAAGAAAAAGGAGAATAATTGGATTATTACGTTGAGAGCAGATAGAGGTTCAGGATTGAATGACAAGGTATCAATAAAACCGACACTTAGGCAATGTAGACATATAAAATAAATAAACAACCATAAAATAAATAACTAAAAAATTTATCTATATACATTTTTAAATAGACATATTTATTTACATACATATTTGTATTTATGCAATATTATATTACATATATGTATTTATTATATGTTTTTAGTATCTAATATACACCAAATATTTTATTAAACATAAATTTATATGCATAGTTATATGTATTCAGCATTTTATAGTTTCAATATTTACATTTTTTATGTATCTATTTGGAGGATTGTGAATATATTTTCTTTTTAATATCATATATTTTATGTATTTGATAGATAGGAAGTAACTATATGTATTTTCAAAGGTTAGTCTATGCATCTTACTTCTGTATTTACCCTTTTAATTCTGAAAAGGAATTAATTGATATGATCTTCTGATTGGTCGATTTGAATGAATTAACTGCTCATATTCAGTATTTAAGCATTATGTATAATAAATGGTATGTGATCTGATGAAGCTAATATTTAGCGAAAACGCTCATCATTTGAAACAATAAATTATTTGGTTTGAAAATATTTTAAACGGATCCTTACTTTGCTCTTGGTTTATATATACATTTTTAATTTTGACTGTTCTAAACGAGAGCATTTGCCTTTGTGAGCAGCATTTCTTTACTTATTTTGAATGCTCAAATATAATGAATGAAACTGCTGTTAAAATTTTCAGCATACTGCCTATACTTAAGACAAAACTGCCCACAAATGGCTGGGTTCCACGGGGCATCAAAATAACTGAGCTAATTAGTTTGTGAGGAAAAAATAAGACCTCTTTTTTTAGTACGTGGAGTTTGCGCAGCTTTTCTCCATGTATCCAGACAATGCAGTGTGTATTTTAAAATAAGTCAACTGCCCTGAAAATACCTTGCAAACTACATTTCGAAACTCAGCCCTGCCACCAAGGCTTCACAATAAGCGAGTGCAGAAATGTGACCCAATACAATCCATACCTATCCAGTTTTACCACATTCAGGAAATCTGAGTGCCATTCATCAAGTGAAGCAGCATTTTTAATTTCATGTAACTGATTTGCTATAAATGTACACAAAACGTGAAACTATTAAGTAACATACTTTCGACATTGCTACACACTATTACAAACAAAACAATTAAAAGAGGATCACAACATTTCTTAAACTTACTGAAGCCAATGCTTTTCCCAGTGCATCTCCAGAGCTTCCTGCTGTACCTCCTCTGTTAGCTGCAAAAGGAATGGATGAAAATGTGTCAGGCATTACTAATGGGAGTTTACTAAACATGACACTTTATAGCAGATTTTATCGTAAGGGTAACAAACAGCAATCCTCAACAAAATGCCAATGGAAAGCCTTGAAATTTTATTACAGGCTTTCCTGGTTTCACACTGAAAAATAAGCAACCTGCCAAAACTGATCCTAGACCCTGGAGTCTACTTCATGTATAAAATGTTGGCACTTAAAATTCCACATATTACATAAAACATTAACTACTTAAAACATTCATATATTTATTTCCAAGTACCTATTGTATCCTATTCAGGGGAAAGCGGAGCACCTTCCAGCAAGTAAGGCAGAAAACCTTTTTTGGGTAGACAGTTTATAACATACTTACAGGCAGTTTACAGGAGTGCCAACTCACGTACATGTGCGTGCTCTGGATATGGGAGGAAACTATAATATCCAAGAAACCCACAAGTACTCTGCACATAATTTTCCCCAGCTAGAAAATGAACTGGAAAAACCAAGATCTGCAAAACAGCAATGTAAAACACTGCACCACTGTGCAACCCTGAATCACTTACATTACATCCCTGAAGAATTTCAGACCATTATTTTAAGCACTTACATAACTCTTGGAAATGTAACAGCACTTATCCTTAATTTCCAAAAATATGGAAACTAAATCTGTCTTGGTTTACAGCTTCTATTTTAGTTATGGGATACTGCACACTCTAAGGCAAAGTATAAACAAATGTAATCCACCCCAAAAGATATTTAAGTAAATCTATAGTCACAAGAAGACCTTGGTAAACTCTACATTGTAAAACTCAGCCCAACCTTTAAGGCTGCCCTATGGGTCAGGTTACTGGAGGGCCATAAGCCAATTCAGTTTACTTCTGATATCAAGTGATATGGTATCTTCAATGCTCAACATTATTAACGCATACTTCTGACTTACACATTATACTTTCTGCTGCAGAAATGGGGGACGAGTGGTTAGACACACCATAAGGGTTGGAACCAGCAGGAAATCCAGACACTGTAGGAAGACCACCATTCACTTCCCCAGAATGTAGTGTATAACTCTGGAAAATAACAGAAAACTACTCATCATCATTTACACATAACAGAGAAAAGAAAACAAACTTACTTATTGTATTTACTTGAATCTGTTAACCAGGGTATAGTACTGATCACAAATTACCACTTTCAATGTCAGCATGGGGAAAAGTACTGTAATAAAATTAATTTATAAAATATAATTAAATATTCAGTACAAGAAGGTCTTACCATTACACTGAAGTTGAAATGAGCTTATGCATTACAAAGATGCATACGCAATAAAGACAGTCAGCTCTTAAGGTAAGTGTAATGTACAGTTATAGGAATACACAGTTCAAAATTAGTAACATATGGTGTGCTTGGGTAATGTGGACAGAGACACATCACTGGCATTTGGGGCTGAGAAAGGAAAAGCTTTGATTCTGTGCAGTGAAACTTGTTTTTGGGGGCTAGCAGCAACGGAGCTGAATGGTCAATATTCCTGAGGTTTTAGGACAGGGAGACTGTAACATCAATTAAGGTGCTAATTGAAGAAGTTTTGGTTGTACATACATCTTGAATAGCTGGGAGTGTAATACAAAGTCAGTTCTTTGCTTGACAAAAAAGAAAAGCACCTAACAAGAATTCTTTTAAGAGTGACTTAATTCAAGATTCTGTTTTCCTAATGTTTCAAAGTTCAATGACCCATCTAAATGAAAACAAATAAATGTGCAAACAGATTTTACATGGAATATGATGCATAGTAAAAAAAAAAAAAAAAACCCTGCAAGGCAAGCAAACACTAGATGCAAGGAAAAAGATTCTTTACATGCACAGTTTAAGAACCTAAAGAGAACTACAGTACTAAGCATACAACTAGACTGGGTGCAAGTGTACAGTGTGATGTCAGGCAATACTGGTGCAACAAACTCAAGAGTGATTAACTCAAACAAGCGGTACTTGCGTATTAACGCAACCAGATTTTTAACCCTGTGTAGTTCCTGATATTCTTGCAAAACAGCTGTTTACTAAACTAAAACGGGGTGTGTGAAGTCCAATTCACTTTTTGTAGCACTTTGGTTATGACAGAGGAACTAGACTAATGGCCAAAGTCCTCTTCCTTGGTAGCATCCTCCTTTACCGCTCTAACTTCATGGAAAATAATAAGAAGGGCAGAATAAAATTATGGCAAATTCCAAAGACAAGCGGGTCATTTAAAATAGCAGCATATCGTAGGGTCATACTAGGCTATCTGCCCTAGGACATTTATAAGCCTAGCCAGAGTGTGTTTGGCTTTCGCCACCCATTTTAAATTAATTTTGCTATGCCCTTTTTTCGAAGTTAGTATACTGTGCCTCTGTCTAACAGTAACACAGAAGTGATACCCGAGGTAAACCTACGATCTCCCATCCACTCATCAAGATTCCTCTTGAAGAGAGTCAATGAGGGACTCTGCCTAACCTGGACTGGGATTTTATTCCAGAGTGAAGGGAGCCTCTGGGTTATGAATCTGTCCCTCCAGCATGTCCTATTTATTTTAGTGCTGAGGTTCAAGTCTCTTGAGTGCGTAGCACGATGGGATTTGGATTTTATGAGCTGCAGCATGTCCATTAATTCCGGGTTGGACATGGCTTTATATGTCAGGCACAGATCCCCTCTGAGCAGGCGGTATGCCACTGAGTACAGCTGGAGTTTCTTTAACCGGGCAGCATATGGCATCTGTTTGAGCCCTTTGATCCTCTTGGTGAGGTACTTTTGGGGTCTTTCCAATTGCTGCAGGTGTCTGGTAAGGTACATCCCAAAAGGGGCATTGTACTCAATTATGGGCCTGATGAGGGATGAGTAAAGAGGCACGATGACCTCCCCTGATCTACATGTGAATCCCTTCAATTAGGTGGGCCATACAAAATGTTTTTCTAACCACTTTGGCCACGTGGTTGTCAAATGAGAGATTGCTATCAACTTGGGTCCCCAGGTCCCTAATTACTTCTTCTGTACTTAATGGATTAACACCTATGTGGTAATTTGTGGGCACTTTGTTTTTGCCAAAGGGGATGACTATACACTTTTTGGCATTTAGTTTGAGGCCATGGCTCTGGCACCAGTTGTCTGTTTCTATGAGGCCCTTTTGGAGGATGCTTGTGTCGGCTGGAGAGTCGGTTATGGCGCCCAGTTTGCAGTCATCTGCAAATTTGGTCAGCCACAGTCCTTCCGTGTTGGCCTGTACCTCCGAGAAATATATACCGAACAAGAGAGGTCCCAGGACTGAGCCTTGTGGGACACCACTTGTAACTGGTTTGGAGTCTGACATGGCTCCAGCAATTCTAACCATGTGGGTTCTGTCCTTGAGCCAGTTTGCAACCCATCTAGTGACATAGGGGTTTATATTTAAGCTGGTGAGCTTATCTATAATGCCAGAGTGGGGTATGTATTGAAGGCTTTTGCGAGGTCCAGGTAGGTGGTGCAGACCACCTTCCCCTCGTCAATGGCCTTGGTGACTGTTTCAAAGAAATTGACCAGGTTTAAGAGGCAGGATCTGCACTTAAAGCCGAACTGGGAAGGAACCAGTGTCTGTAGGTCCCCAATATCTTTATTTATGAGGTCCATGATGATCCTTTCCATAGCTTTGCAGACCAAGCTGGTTAGGCTTATGGGGCGATAGTTTCCAGGATCCGTTGAGGCACCACCTTTGTGGAGTGGGACCACTGTTGCTGTACGCCACTATTTGGGTACATATCCTGTAGTAAGGCTGAGATTGAACAGTAGTTTTATGTTTGGGTTTAGCTCTTCTTGGAGCTCATGTAGGACGCAGCCAGGGACACCGTCTGGTCCCATTGATGCTGTGTTTTTTGCTTTGGAGAGGGCGGCTCTTACCTGAGCATCTGAGATGTCAGGTGGGCAGCACTCTGCTGGGAAAGATATTTGCCCTTTTGGTGGGGAGGGAAGGGAGAAGTTTGCGCTGAACTTGTCAGCTAGGATGTTGGCAATGTCTGTGGGATCGATGTATGTTTTGTCATTTTGGACTAATTCTGAGCATATCTGGGAATTCCCACCCAGGTTCCTAACATAACTAAAGAAAGCCTTGGGATTATCCTTAGTGTCCTGTGCAATTTTTCTCTGGAAGCTGGCCTTAAGACGATTTTATGAGTGCCTGTAGTTTTTTGCTAATACTGATCAGAGATGCCTTCCCTTTTTTGGGATTTTGCTCTATCTTCTAGTAGCTTACTCCTTCTATTGTATAGTTTGTTTATGGCTGGGGTCCACCAGACAGGATGTCTGCCTTTGGAGGATTGGGTCTTGGTTTTATTTGGGATTGCATGATCCATGCATTCCTGAAGGTGTTAATAAAATGCGTTTATAAAGGATTCTGCGGTCTGGGCCGTATTTTCCACAGGCTTGGGGGCTTTGAAGGATTCCACCTCGGTTTTGAGGAGTGTGAAATTTGCTTTAGAGAAGTTTTTCACTGTGGTTTTCTGGGCAGGGGGTGGGTTCGGGATGTGAATATCCAGTGAGATTAGTTTATGGTCTGATCTTACCAGTGAGGGATACACTTCTGGTCTGGAGCATAGAGTCCCCATGTTGGTGATGATCAGGTCCAGTATATTTTCCCCTCTTGTGGGAGTGGTAACACGTTGTTCCATAGCATTTGAGTTTATAAATTCTAGGAAGCTTTGGGCCAGGGTGTTGGAGCTAGAGTAATGCTCCCAGTCTATGTTTGGGTAGTTGAAGTCGCCCAATATAATGGTGTTTGGAGAGACCTTCATATTTTCCAGTGTTCTCAGGAAGGCCGAGTGGGGTTCCTGGGTTTGAGAGGGTGGTCTGTAGCAGGCTATAAACTGGAAGGCAGTTTTACCCACTGATAGTTGCACATGGATAGTCTCTGATGCTTCGTGCTGTGCCACCAACCTGGAGGTGTAGGTATCTGACTAATATTGATACTCCCCTTCCTTTTGTGGTTCGGTCCAAGTTTTGGGGCCGAAAAGCATGGTATGAGGTATAACATGGTAGTGCTGGGGTGCTCTCGGGAGCCTTGAACCAGGTTTCTGTTACTGCACAGATATCGATGTTCTCCATGCTAAGAAGAGTTTCGAGAGCATGCATCTTGAGATTTAGATTTCTGGCGTTGAGTAGCATTACTCTTAGTTTCTTATCCCTTGCAATACCTATGGAGGTACCTATATCACCTTCTTTTTCTGGATGTCTTGTACGACGGACAGCTTGTAAGCTACAGTTCTTACACAAAAAGAATTAAGTATGCAGAAAAACGATAAAATCTATCAGTGGGTTGACTGGAGAAACTAGCTGCAGTGTTTTGAACATCTGATAGGAAGCAAAGACAATCGAGGGGATTTTGAAGTAGAAAAAATGGCAGTACTGCAAAATTATTTCTACATTCTTCATTCGAGTTTTTTTTTTTTTTTGGATTACCCTTCTCTGTTATAATTGATCCCCAAAGTGAGACTAGCATTGGGGGAATGAAAGGAAGTTAGCAGATGCAAAAGATTTTGCAGTACTGCCATTGTTTCTACATGAAAATCCCCTGATTGTCTTTGCTTCCTATCGGACGTTCTGATGTATGTAAAAGGGCACAGACACTGCAGCTAGTTTCTCCAGTCAAGCCACCGCAGTCGGAGAAGCAGCAGCAGCAGCAGAAAATGGTGACTGCTTTCCCAAGCCCTTTGTTTACAACCCAGCCTTCCATTAAAACTTAAAAATGTTTGACCTTACTTGCAAAACATAAATTAGGGCAAACCCAAACATCTATTCTTCAATTTTATGTCAGTTATCGCAGCATGAAAATTTGGTTGCGATAATACGCAAGTACCAGACAAGCATATGTAAAATGAGGCAACTCAAAGCATAATGTGTTTGAACAAAAACTTTGGGATCTACTTTCATCCACGAAGACAATGTGGACCTGCTCAGATCATATGCAAGAGCACTGTGAGCCAATCTCAGAAACATCTTTAATGCAAAATAAGCAATGTGCAGAGGAGAAAGTACATGTCTCCCTGCTGATAACCATGGTGCTATATTTGATCACACTGAAGACTCGTGGTGTCAAGTTTTGAGGAAAACCTGAGCATCATAAATTTACTGCTATCACCAGTGAGACACTGCATCTGAATTTGAGCTCTTAAGGACCCTTGCGTCTTTTGAACAGGAAATAAATGCTATAGATACTTAACATTTGTTTACAGCCATCTGCATACACTGATACTACCATTCTGCTCAAGTACTCTAAGTGTCAAATGTTTTCTGTACCATGCAAAATCAGAATCTGCTTGGAGGCTTTTTACCTTTGGCTCCAGTGAAAAAAAAAAGACTTCAACCCACTTAGGACAGCATAGGTTATCCACATCAATCATGTCCGGAACATGTTTTGTGAACCACAGACAAGCCAGATGGCAAGCAAATCAAATGATAATGCATGCCCACTATAGAGAAAGTTTGGCTTTGTGTGCAGCTCAGAAATAGATCGCTTCTGCAGTTAAACTCCTTAGTTCTAGGATTCTTCCAAAGACTTCTGGACTGACTTGTAGAGCTTTCTTTGGGTATCTCACAGATCCATCACGGACATTAGAATGATGTTTGGCAGTAAGGAGTAGATGTTTGTGCCATGCCTTCCATTATTTTTTGATGGAAAAGATGCTCCAATGTTACAGAAGTGAAGGCATCAGAAGAAAGGGTCTGGTTCCCCATTGGACTGTACAAATGTCACTCTGCACTGACTACCACATGAGACTCCTACTCCTTAAATTAGAATGCAATAATCAAATAGGATTACTCTTCTAGAGAACACAGGTTTCTTGGGTACCAACAGATTTTCCTATAGTGCAGTCTGGCCAAAAGGGAATTGAGGATGAAGGCTAGCATGTAACACAGAGCTTTAGGGATGGTGCAGTGCTGTCAAGATCACCTGCCTGGCTACAAGGAATGCAACTGAGTACAGCTACAGGAAAAAAAAGTCTGCACTTGTGTCCAGGGTGGTTTGGAAAAACCTTAATATGTGAAAGATGGTAGCTCCGGGCTGTCCTTAGGCTGATGAGGCAATAGTTATAGTAGTCAAAAGCCCTGGCCAATTCCTACAGGGACCTGGTCTGAATTATGCAGACACTCAAAGGAAGGTAAATGTGAATATGCATGACAATTGTGAGGGAAGCAATGGACTTAAAACTATGAATACCCAGGGAACTGTGAACAGTCCAATAGAAAGAAAGTGAAGTGGAAGCGTTCACTCCTAGTACATATCTCAGGAATTTTCAGTATTCTATGCAGATGGAAATATGTAAAAAAAAAAGAATCATTTGTTACTGAACTACAAGAAAATATTGTTAAGAAGAGAGGCAGGACCCTGAAAAGGTTAATATCTTAATCTTCTTTACCACTCAGTCTGAAAAGGTTGAAACGTGTTTTCCACTGCCCATTCTTTTCTGAGAAACATGAACAAGTATGGATAAAAATCTGTTGCCCATGCTTGGACAGCAGAATACTTTCCACACCTCTGGAAAGCATCCAATTCAAAATATGCTCTACTAGAACAAACTTTTCTGGAGAAGCCATAGGCATCAGGCAGGAAGGGATATGAATTTAATTTTGCTATTTTTAAGTGAAACAGCCTTCAGCCTGATGGGGGATGGACAGGTTGGTGCAATTACACCTGGAAGGCATTCTCTTGGTGAGACAGGGAGCCAATGCCCTTTCCTGACTACATGCCAGAGAATCTACACCCTCTTGCTATGAAATACATTTTCAAAATCTTTTCCTTTTGCTTAACTAACACAACATTGTTTTTACTAAAACAGTCACTGTTGGTTTAAAGTTCCTGTTATATTTTGTTACAAGGGAATGAATGAGAAGTTATGTACCTACCATAACGTTCCATGTTAGTTGTCTTCTCTCGCCTTCTTTCTTGCTGGATTGGTTCGGAGCCGATCCTCGGCTCCGACTCGTCCACTTACTAAAGCTGGAGTGCTTATTTTACCGGCACGAGGCAACCCTATATCCCATGATGCTAGGGGATAACTCCCCAGATCTCGTTTGGAAGCTGAAAAACCTAGCATAGGCCAATAAAACAAAATCCTCCAACTGGAAAGAGGAGGAAGAGGGATAAAAACCCCCAAAGATAGTTATCTACACTATACATATCCTAGGACACCTAGATGGTGAACAAGGGAATATAAGGACTCTTCAAGGAAGGGAAGATCTTCTCGGTCTGTCCAGGCTAGGAGGATGGTGGGTGGGACGCAAGAAAGAAGGCAAGAGAAGACAATTAACATGGAACGTTATGGTAGGTACATAACTTCTCAATGTTAAGTTGTCAATCTCGCCTTCATTCTTGCTGGATGGGTCCGCGTCCCTAGCACCTTCATCCTGGGTGGCTCATTGGAACAGACTGTTAAGAATGGTGGAACCAAATGTTGCTCTGTCCCTGGAGGCCATGTCCAATTTGTAATGCGAAACAAAAGTATGAGGAGAGGCCCATGTGGCTGCCGCACAGATAGTGTCTATTGGTAGTCTAGCTTGGAAAGCTGTAGATGTAGCTAGTGCTCTAGTTGAATGGGCTTTTGGCTTAGAAGTTAATTCCCTGCCTCTGAGTTGATAAATAGATGTAATCACAGAAGACCGCCACCTAGATAGGGTTACCTTAGAAACAGGAAGGCCTTTCTTATTTTCTGCGTACGATAAAAACAGTTGATCAGATTTCCATTTGTTTGGTTCTATCCAAATAGTATCGGAGCTGGCGGTGAACATCTAGATGATGCAGCTTTTGCTCCGCTCTATTAGTATAGTTTGGGAAAAAAACTGGGAGATCAATTGATTGATTTAAATTTGTCTGCGAAGCCACCTTGGGTAAGGAGGATGGATTAGTCCTTAGAGAAACTCTGTCTTTATGGAAGATTAAGTAAGGAACGAATGCAGAGGGCGTGAAGCTCAGATACTCTCCTAGCAGAAGCAATGGCGACTAGGAAGAGCGTCTTCCAGGAAAGAAATTTCAATGAACAGGAGACCGCAGGTTCAAAGGGGGGAAGAATCAAGGATGTTAAGACTAAATTAAGATCCCACTGAGGTGGAGGGTCTTTGATCGGAGGCTTAAGTAAATATACACCTTTAAGGAAAGCTATGCAAAGCTTATTGGACATGATGTTGTGGTACGATAAAGCCTGTATGAAAATTCGATATGGCTGCCAACTGAACTTTTAGTTATGTACTCACCATAACTTCAGATGTTTGGGATCCATCTCGCCTACATTCTGAATGATGGGTTCGGAGCCGATCCCTCGGCTCCGACTCGGCACGCTTATGCCAAAGAGCGAAGTCTCTTATTGGCTGAGCTTACTATATCCCAGGATGCACCACTGCCAGTCCCCCAGATCTAGTTTGTCCGCATACATGCACACATGCATACCCTGCTTATATAACATCGTCAGATGAAACAAGATAAAAACAGTGGAGCTCAAAACCGTTCAATCTCTTCTGATCTGCAAGGCAGGGGGAAGGCGGGTGGGTATCAGGAATGTAGGCGAGATGGATCCCAAACATCTGAAGTTATGGTGAGTACATAACTAAAAGATGTTATGTGATCCTATCTCGCCTACATTCTGAATGATGGGACAGCGTCCCTAGCACCTGAATCCTGGGTGGCTCACTGGAAAACACTCCTGAGTACCGTGGAACCAAATGATGCTCGCCCTTTAGATGCCACATCCAATTTGTAGTGGGAAATGAAAGTGTGCGGGTTGGACCAAGTAGCCGCAGCACAAATTTCCGATATAGCGAGCTTGGAATGAAAGGCTATAGAAGTAGCCATAGCTCTGGTAGAATGAGCTTTGATAGATGATGTAAGATGTTTATTCAAGAAGAATAGGCCTGAGTTATGCAATCTCTGATCCATTTTGAGATTGTAGCTTTGTGATGGTTTGGCCCAATTTATTATCTGAGAAGGACACAAACAACTGGTCTGACTTACGAAGTTGCTGAGTCCTGTCTAAATAAAAACGTAATTGCCTGTGAACATCCAATTTATGGAGAGTGTATTCTGCTTCATTAGAGAATTTCGGAAAGAAAACTGGTAGTTCTAGAGATTGTTGAAGACAGAAACTAGAGCAGACCTTTGGAACAAAGGATGGATTAGGTCTGAGTGATACTCTATCTTTGTGGAAAATCAAATACGGTGGTTTAATAGACAGGGCTTGAAGCTCTGAGACTCTTCTTGCCGAAGTAATAGCCACTAAGAATGCCGTTTTCCAAGACAGATATTTTAATTTGCATGTAGCAGCCGGTTCAAAAGGGGAGATGTTAATGCAAGCACCAAATCAAGATCCCACGGAGGTGCAGGATGAAAAACTGGTGGTCTTAACAGACTCGCACCTTTAATGAATGTTTTGCATAGTCTGCTGCTCATCAAAGGAGGATCCGTGGATTCATGGAATTTAGAGATAGCAGCTAGTTGAACTTTAATAGTTGAGACAGAAAATCCCTGATTAAACAGGGATGTTAAGAATTTCAAAACCTCTGGGACAGGAGCAGTGATAGGGTCTAAGCCCTTGAGTTGAGCCCAGATAGCAAACCTCTTCCACTTACTGAGGTACAATTTGTTAGTGGTGGGTTTGTGGGCCGAATATAAAATGTGAACAACTTCCGGGTCTAGTGTGTGACTTCTAACTAAGGTTGGAAGTGGAGGAGCCAAGCTGTCAATTTCAGAGATTGAAGGGACTGATGCCAATGTCCCGACTGATGGATTAGCAAATCCGGGATCAGGTCTAAGGTCCACGGATCGTCCACTGCATGCTTTTTCAGGTAAGGAAACCATATCTGACGAGGCCAGCATGGGGCAATCAGAATCATTGAAGACCCTAGTTGAGAAGCTTTTTGAATAACTTTGGAAAGGAGTGGTATTGGAGGAAAGGCATAAAGTAGCCCTGTTGGCCAAGGTTGTGCTAGAGCATCCATGGCCGGTACTTCCTGATGTGGAATCAAGGAGAAGAACCTTTGGCACTTGGTGTTTTGTGGAGTTGCAAATAGGTCGCAGCATGGCGTCCCCCATCTCTTGAAAACCTGGGCTGCTACTGTGCGGTTTAGAGACCATTCGTGAGGAGAGAGAATTGTCCTGCTTAATTTGTCCGCCAATACATTTGACTTTCCCGGGATGTGGGTCGCTACCAAGAAGCGGTTGGTAGCTACAGCCCATTCCCACACTCTCATGGCCTCTCTGCAAAGGGGATACGATCTGGTCCCTCCTTGTTTGTTCAGATACCAAACCACCGACATGTTGTCTGTGTGGATGGCGATGATGCCCTGAGGAAGAAACTTGTGTAAGGCCTGTAGGGATAGAAGTACAGCCCTCATCTCCAACACGTTGATGTGGAGAAGAGCTTCGTCCGGAAGCCAGGAGCCCTGAACTAGCCTGCCCAGACAATGCCCCCACCCCATCTGGGAGGCATCTGTCGTCAGGGTAACCACTGGAGGGAGAACAAAGGGTTTTCCCTGATCCAAGTTGGATGTTTGAAGCCACCAGCGAAGGTCCCTTTTGCATATTTCCGTAATCATGATGTGGTGATTGAGGGGAAGATCCTGAAAGGACCACTGAGTTGACAAGAGCCACTGAAGAATCCTCATGTGTAACCTTGCTAGAGGAACTAAAAGTACCGTGGCAGACATTGAGCCTAGAACCTGTAGGACCATCCTGGCTGGGGCTTTGGATCTCGAGATCAGAGCTTGAACTTGGCCCTGTAAAGTTCGGATCCTTTCGGCAGGAAGAAAGACGCGCATCAATCTTGAGTCTATCTCTGCTCCTATAAACTTTATGCGCTGAGAGGGCAGCAAGACAGACTTTGACCAATTGAATGTAATCCCTAGGGAAACACCCAGGAGATGGTGGCTTTGAGGTTGTCCATTAGTAGATGCCTGGTGGTGGCAGTCAGGAGCCAGTCGTCGAGATAGGGAAACACTTGGAATCCAAGACTCCTCAGGTGAGCCGTCACTACTGCCAAACACTTGGTGAACACCCTGGGGCTGTGGTGAGACCAAAGGGCAGCGCACAAAATTGGTAATGACTGACTCCCAGGCTGAAGCGCAGATACCTTCTGGACGCCTGATGTATCGGTATGTGATAATAGGCGTCCTTGAGGTCTATGGAGCACATCCAAACATCCTTCTCCAACAACGGGAGAATGGATTGCAACGTGACCATTCGGAATTTGGATTTCGTGACGGATTGGTTCAGTCTGCTGAGATCCAAAATTGGTCTCAGGTCCCCTGTCTTTTTTGGCACTAAAAAGAACCTGGAGTAATTTCCTGATCCGATCTGGTCTGTGGGGACCGGTTGGATGACTCCTTTTTCTAGCAGCTTTAAAGCTTCTGCGGCTGCTATTTCCCTTTGACTGGGTGGTGGGTCCGGGATTCTCTTGGACGGAGGGGGTGAGTATTTGAATGGGATGGTGTAACCTCCTGCAATTATCCGAAGCACCCATCTGTCCTGAGTGATTGACTCCCAGGCTTTTAGGTGCTTGGGAAAAACGACACCCGACTGGCTCCGGAGCAGCACAGCCGGGCAATCCCTCATGTCGTGTGGGAGGCTGAAGAGCCACGAAAGGACTCGCGGTCTCCAGAATTGCGGGGCCCTCTGCCGCCTCTGGGACGGCGTCTCCCTGAAAAATTTCCCGCCTCTGCCTCTGGACGGGAATCTTCCTGCTGTTGGGAGAAAAACTTGCGAGATTTTCGGAACCACATTTTCCCCCCTCCTTTGGCCTTGGGGTAAGGCCGAAAGGGAGTAGAATAACGGGCCCCTACGGCAGATAACGTTTCCCTCTTGCTCACAGCGGTAAGGGTGTCTTTCACCTTGGGTCCAAACAATGAGGACCCATCAAAGGGAGCGTCGGCGAAGGAAGACTTGAAGGCCTCCGCAAACTGACACAAGCGAGCCAGGCTTGTCACGAGAGCCACGCCTGTGCCTGCGCTCTACCCGCCTTCGGCCACATAGGAAATGAGCCTCATGGACGAGTTAGCAATTGACGTAAGGATAGCCAACTGAGAGCTAACGGACTGGGCTAGCTGCTCAGGTAGGTTACCCGAGAGGGAATCTGACAACTCCTTGACCAGATCCCTCTGAAGCCTGGTAAAATGTGCCAAATAATTCAGAGACCTTAAGGTAAAGGCCGCTGAAGTCAGGGTGCGCTTCCGTACCTATCCATACTCCTAGACTCCTTATTAGGAGGATGGATGGACGTTGAAGCCTCTGCCACGTCCTGTTGTGTAGCAGATGCCACCACCATGGCATCTACAGCCACGCCTTTAGTAAGGAACTCCTTCTCGGGGAGCAGATAAAAATTTGTTTGGACGAGAAGGGACTGGTTCCACGGTATCCGGATGTTCCCACGCCTTGACAAACTAAATCCAGAAGCTCGAAGGGCGGAGACACCCAGGAGGCGGAGGGCTGAGCCCCAAAGGCCTTGAGGAGCACTGATTCGTCCGCAGAGGGGGTTTGGATATCCAGCCGCCTCGTTGTTTGAGGATCTCTAAGATGTCTGCAAATGAGACATCATCCGAGGACGACTTAGGGGACCCCTCCGCATCATCCATATCAGTGTCCGATGTAATAGACTCGGGGGAGTCCACGTGCTTCCTCTTGCACGATCTCTTCCTTGGGGGTTCCTCTGAAGACAACTCAAGAACCCTCAGGAGGAGGGGAACCCCACTGGGGTAACCTCAGGCCTCGGGCTCCGCTGGCTACGGACAGGGGAACTGCCAAAGACCCAGTCTCCACGCCCAGGAAGGTGCTGGTAAAACCGGAGAGATGGTCAAGAGGATTTGGCCAAGGCACTCCTCATGGCCCTGAAAGCCGGACCCCAGAATCCTGGGAGTGTCCGGTCTCCGAGCCATGATTGTAGACGGAAGTCCCGCAGCCGGCACCGAGAGGGAGGCTCGAACCGAAAGCATAGGTCCCAAACATCACCCTCGGGTCCAGCCGAAGAAGTCCAGCGTACCAAACTCGGACCCGAGGCCCGGGTTGGAGTAAGGGTCGGAGCCGACCCTGAGATCTCCAGCGGCTCCAAGAGCACCTGCTCCGACGGAGCCAAGCAGTCGGAGGAGGAATGGCAATGGGTGGGTCATGGTCATCGGCTCAAGCCAACTGGGTCGGAACCGAAACAAATTTTGGAAGACTGGGGACTGGATCAGTCTTTGGAGCACCCTGTCTATTTCAGAATCCGACATTCTCAAGACCGAGAGGAAACAGAACGGGTTCGAGAAGACCTCTCCCTCGGCCCCAAGGGACTAGGGGACCGGCTCGAGGCGACTCGATAAGAATCGGCGCCGAGGAAACACACACCAGATTCCATCGGTGCCGAGGTAGACTTCGGCGCCGAGGAGGAAGTGTCTGAGCGACCCTTGTCGGCTCCGAGAGCAGTGGAGCCGACGAAGGTGACCCGCCTCGATGCCCCAGCCATCGGCTCCGAAGCCGAGGAGTCGATACTGGAGGCATCGAGGCAGACCGTTCGACCTCGGCTCCAAGTCTTTGGAGCCAAGGAGAGGCCTGCCTAGGTCTCTTGGCAGTCGGATCCGACGGACTGGTCGGAACCAAGCCCTTTCTTTGGCAGGAGCCGGAGAGGAAGACAAGGCTTCTTCAAAAGAGGGTTTAATTAACCCCTTGAGAATCAATTTATTTTTCCTCTCCTGGAGGACCCTTGAGGAAAAAGCGTGACATACGCTGCATGACTCCTGCAAGTGCTTTGCCCCTAAACAATATACACAAAGTAGATGGTCATCGGTAACAGACATCTTAAAAGCACATTTAGAACATTTTTTAAAGCCCGAAGGCCTAGGGGTTTGAGACATGATGTTAAACAATTTCTGACAGGAAATTTAACAACTATAGATTCGCTTGTGACAAAAAAACCCAAGGCTTACAGTAATAGTGTAAACACAACCTTAGCTGTAATAACCGGGAACTTTAAACCACTAAAAGCTTCAGTTTACAAAGGTTGACCGAAAAGGCCCTGGATTGTAAGGGGGGCCGAAACAAACTCAACCCAATCACACACAACAAATTACACCACTCAAACGTACACAAAGGCAGCGATAGCCGTTAAAACGGCTTTTGTGATATAAACGAGCAAAAAACTGACAGAAAAAGTAGTTAATAAAAGCTACTCAGCCCAGCCAGCTCGAGACCACGTCTTCGCAGGGAAGCGGCAAACGAGATCTGGGGGACTGGCAGTGGTGCATCCTGGGATATAGTAAGCTCAGCCAATAAGAGACTTCGCTCTTTGGCATAAGCGTGCCGAGTCGGAGCCGAGGGATCGGCTCCGAACCCATCATTCAGAATGTAGGCGAGATAGGATCACATAACATCCTTTACTGTAGAGGCAGAAGACCCAGAATGAAAAATTTCGGCTAGGAAGTCTAAGACCGAATGAATTGGGGCAGTAAAGGGATCTATATTCCTTGCCTTTGCCCAGAAGGAGAAACGTTTCCATTTACTAGTGTAAATCTTTCTGGTGGAAGATTTAAGGGAAGTTACTATGATATCCCAGACGGGATTAGAAATCATAGGAAGCCTGGCTAAGGACGGAAGTGGAGCAACCAAGCAGTGAGGTTGAGAGAATGTAGGGATTGGTGCAGCTGCCCCGACTGATGGGTCAACAGATCTGGAGCTGGGTCCAGATGCCAAGGCTGTACCAAAAGATAATGATGTAGGAACGGAAACCATATATGTCGAGGCCAATAAGGGGCAATGAGAATCAACTTGGCTCTCAAGGTGGTTGCTTTCTGAATTACTTGTGGGATTAGAGGAAAGGATGGTAAGGCATAGAGAAGTCCCCGAGGCCAATCTTGGACTAGAGCGTCTCTGAGGGGATGGCCTGAAAGGAGGAAGAGGGTGAAGAAGTCGGGGCATTTGCTGTTTTGGGGTGTAGCAAAAAGATCGCAGCAAGGAAGGCCCCACTTCTGAAAAATCTCTTCCGCCACAGATTGTTTGAGAGACCACTCATGTGGCATGAGTATAGCTCTGCTCAACCTGTCCGCTATGATGTTGGACTTCCAGCGGATATGCGTTGCTATCAGAAACTGCTGAGAGGAGATTGCCCATTGCCAAAGTCTGAGTGCCTCTCAACACAGGGGATAGGACTTGGTTCCACCTTGCTTGTTGATATACCACACTACAGACATATTTTCCGTTTGGATTGCAATAGTTCCTAGGGGAAGAGTGTCGTGGAGGGCTTGCAACGTTAAAAGCACTGCTCTCATCTCTAGGACATTTATGTGCAGGTGGCGTTCGAAAGGTTGCCAAGTGCTATGGACCATCCTGCCCTGAAAATGCCCCCCCCACCCGATCAGGGAGGCGTCCGATGTCACCATGGCAACCGGGGGGGGGAGGAAGAACAAAGGGTCTGCCTTGATGGACTTGAGGGGACAATATCCACCAGGACAGATGACTTTTGCAAGTTGGAGTTATCATGATCTTGTGGTGCATGGGGAGTTGCTAAAAGGACCATTGAGCGAAAAGCATCCACTGTAGAAGACGCATGTAAAAACGTGCAAGGGGAAGAAGTGTTATGGCGGCCGCCATAAGACCCAATACTTTCAGGACATACCTGGCCTGAATTTTGTCGCTCTGAAGAACAACATGGACATGGTTTTGAATATCTAAGACCCCTTTATCTGTGAACTTTGCTGAAAGTTGTACAGTGTTCAAGTTGGCGCCTATAAAGGTAATAGACTGACAAGGTGACAAGGCAGACTTTTCGAAATTTATAGAGATTCCTAGCCCTCTGCAAATGTGAATGGTGTAAGCTCTGGCTTGGAGAAGTTGATGCCTGGTGGTGGCAGTGAGGAGCCAGTCGTCTAGATATGGAAACACCTGGAATCCTTGCCGTCTCAGGTGAGCCGTAACCGCTGCCATACATTTGGTGAACACTCTGGGGGCTGTAGTGAGACCAAAGGGCAGGGCTCTGAACTGGTAGTGACTGGCCCCCAGCCGAAAGCGGAGAAACCTTCTGGAGCGCCTGTAAATTTTGATGTGATAGTACGCATCCTGAAGGTCCACGGAGCACATCCCATTGTCCTTGCCCAGAAAGGGTAGAATGGACTGTAGCGTGACCATCCGGAATCTTGTTCTCTTTACAAACTTTAGTTTGCTGAGATCTAATATTGGTCTCCAGTTCCCTGTCTTTTTCGGTACCAAAAAGAACCTGGAGTAGATTCCGGATCCTAGTTGGTCTGCTGGGACTGGCTAGATGGCTCTTTTTGCTAGTAGTTTTGATATTTCTGATACTGCTAGTTCCCTTAGACCGGGTGGAACGTCTGGAAGGGTTCCCTTTTGCTGAATTGGGTTTTGGATAAAGGGAATTTTGTAACCCTCGGATATGATCGACTGTACCCATTTGGCTTGAGTAAGGGAAAGCCAGGCTATTGGGTACAGTGAAATTCTTCCCCCGACTGCCTCCGAAGGTGGACAATCGGGCAACATCTCAGGGATGCTGGAAGGGTTTGTCAGAGAGAGGCTCCCTGTTACCCTGGTTCTGCGGACCCCCTCTGCCCCTAGGGTGGCGTCTGTTGTTGTTACCCCCTCTGCCTCTGGGGGTAAACTGACCTCTTGCGTCAGGCGTGACTCATTGAGATTTACGGAACCACATTTTTCCACCCTTCTGACCCTTAGGGTATGGTCTTGAAGGGGTGGAGAAACGGACTCCTACGGCAGAAAGAGTCTTGCCATCTTGTTCACATCTGGTCAAGGTGTCTTTCACTTGAGGTCCAAACAAAGCCGAACCATCAAAAGGGAAATTTGTGAAGGACGCCTTGAAAGCTTTCGCAAAATTACACAGCCGCATCCAGGCGTGACTCCTTAAGGCCACTCCTGTGCCCGTGGCCCTACTCGCTCCATCGGCTGCATATGAAATTAGACGCATGGAGGAGTTAACAATCGAGTTCAGGGTTCCAAGCTGTGAGTTTATTTTATCCTGGGACCCAGCAGCTGATGGATCCTGTAAGACTTCTCCCAACTCTTTGAGAATCTCTCTCTGAAGGTGGGTGAAGTGACGAGTAATTCAGCGACCGCATGGCAAAGGTCGCTGAAGAAAACATCCGCTTACCGTACCAATCCCATGGTCCTAGAATCCTTATTAGGAGGATGGATAGGTACTGAAGGATCAGCTAGTTCCTTCTTGGTGGCTGCAGCCACCACCATGGCATCAGCCGGTACACCTTTTGTTAGGAATTGCTTGTCCACTGGTGCTGTGATGAATTTAGATGGCCTCCGAGGGGTGGGTTCCACCGAATCCGGGGCCGACCACGCCTTCCGAGCCACTACTTCCATAAGGGGGTCGAAAGGAAGAGACACCCAGGAGGTGGAGGGTCGAGAACCAAACGCCTCCAGGTACACAGACTCGTCCTCTGGAGGATTAAGGGAAGACCAGTTCCCCCGCTGCTTTAGGATTTCTAGGATGTCTGAGAAAGAGACATCCTCAGAGGAGGACTTTGGGGATCCCTCCGACTCATCCAAGTTGGTGTCAGATGTAATGGACTCAGGGGAGTCCACATGCTTCCTCTTACATGTCCTCTTACGCGAAGGCTCCGCTGACAGGTCAGGAGAAGCCTCGGAAGTGGAAGAAATTCCCAGTGGGGAAACCTGAGGCATTGGATCTTTGGGTCCGGGAGCAAGAGAGTGGGAAGAGACATCAGCAGGCACTGTAGTGGGAGGAGCTGATGGAGCTGACCGTTTACTATGCCCTGGGGCTAGTACGCTCATCACCTCGAAGGCTCCCCTATCAGAAAGGCCAGAGGGCCCCCGCTCCGAAGAGGTAGGAACCCCAGGCTGCACAGACAGGGAAGGCTCCGAGGCCGATGTTGGGGCCAAGCTCACCAACGCCAACACTCCGAGAGGGAGAACGTTGTTGGACAATGGTCCGATGCCACTCGCCCCCTCGGAGCATACAAGAGGGAGATCAGGCGCCCGGATCCATCCAATGAAGGCATCATGAAGGAGATCGGAGCGGACGACGAAGGAGCCGAAGGGGGAGGTATCGGCTCCGACGCCACAACAGTCACGGCTCCGAGGAGCTCAGGCTCCGAACTCTGAGGGAGAGTCGAAGGAGGAAAATTAGGTGGAGTCGTAATAGCTACCGTCTGATGAGACGGGCTACAGATCATCTGGGCCAATGCCTGAGACTTTAGCAGCCTACTTACCACTCTCTCAAGGTCGTGATCTGAAAGTCTGGATGACCGAGAAGATCGGCTCTGATGGCTCCGCTCTGAGAGCATGGGAGATTGCGGAGCCGAATGGATGGACTCCAATGAAGGGGATCTTGACCTCTTCTTACATGGAGCCAAAGGAGCAGAGGACACGTCGGCTCCAGCCGGAGCAGACAGTAAATGCATGGACTCAGAGGTATCGGCACCGAGTGGTGCAGAGACCGGAACCTGTGACTCAAAGGGATCGGCTCCAGCCGGAGCCAATCTAGGCGCAGACAAGGAGCCTGCAGCCGACGGCTTAGTACTTGGAGCTGACGGTTTTGCTGGTTTCGAAGGCCTCCCCGATGCAGACTTAGTCGGGGAGCCCTCGGGCTTTAACAAACCCCTCAGTATAAGTTTGTTCCTGCACTCCTGCAGGACTCTTGGACTGAATGCATGACATACAGAACAATAGTCCTGCAGGTGCAGGGTTCCCAGGCAGTAAACCCAAGTGTGACCGTCTGTCAGACATTTTCTGACAGCACGAGTCACACTTCTTAAAGCCGGAGACCTTGGTTTCCTTTGGTTCCTTCGACATAAGTGTGTCGAGGGATCACAAAGGTAAGAGAAAAAACACACACACACACAACTCTCAAAAAACAATAAAATAACAATAAAAATATTAATAAGGATACTGACACACCCAAACACTCCACAGGATCCCTAAGAAAATTTAGGAAAGGGGCAGGCTTTAAGGCCTAACCTAAGAGTGGAGGGGGAGGGATATAAGGGATAAAAAGGGAAGGTATAAAACAGTAATAGAGTTAAAGGTAGTTGCTAACTATTGAAAAAAACAACTGGGTGAAAAATTAACTAAAAAGGGTGACTGAACACTATATATATATAAAGACTTACCAGGAGCCGGTAAAAATACACACCTCGCAAGCGGAAGCGGCAAACGAGATCTGGGGAGTTATCGCCTAGCATCATGGGATATAGGGTTGCCTCGAGATGGTAAAATAAGCTCTCGAGCTTTAGTAAGTGGCAGAGTCCCCCATCCAGCAAGAATGAAGGAGAGATTGACAACTTAACATTCTATGTTACACTGCTTGAAATCATACTTCATGTAACAGCACACCAAATAAAAAAAAATATTTAACTGTGCATTTAACATCTACTCTAACATTCTTGGGCAAGAGCTGACTCCTTAACCAAACGTGCCTTTGACAATTAAGCTTGAGTAGCCTGCTATGGCACAAGTATTTAAGGAATTGCTATATTTACTGGAGTGTATACTAGCCTCAAGGGCAGTATGCAGCACCTCAGAAAGGCTCTGCTTCAAAGCAGAGTTTGCATTTCAAAGTTCTGAAAGATGCTGCATTGATAGTTGCATTTTGTTATGTATGGTACTGAAGAATATTGTACTGGCATTTAAAAGTACTAATGATGAGATCAGCTGGCGTCATACCTTTCACCTAGTCCACGAAATGTGGATAAAGCCTAAAATAATGAAGGGATAAAGGCACCAAAAATAAGGACAAATGCTTAATATTGCTCTTGTAAACTTAGGATGTTGTTCTAAGGATATGAAGTCTGAAATTCAAATGGCTGTCATTATTTACTGAATTCTGTCCTCACTGATTTGGCTAAAAAGCACAAATTTCATGAGGAATAGGCTAAAAATATGACAGAAAAATGTGGACATTCTGTGAAAATCTGGACAGTTGAGAGACATGGATGGCATGACAAATTTGATACAAATCATGAAGTATATGGCTCCTTCCCCTCCCTCCCTGGGCAGTATGGCTTTAGCTGGCACCACAAAATTAAATCACAATAGGGAACAGCACTGTATATCCATTGCAATTATTAAATGTAGTTCTCATCTTACATAGCTAGTCTATCTTTCTGGTTGTCATTGGCAAAAACGTAGGTTTTAAAGGGAAGTTCTCAAATTTATTTTTTAATTTAACATTTGTTGACCGGGAATGTCCGACTAGGTTCCACAGAGCCTGTTTTCAGTGGAGGCCCGGGGAGAAATGCTCCAGATGCATGTCTTTGGAATTGTGGCAGTGCATCATTGAATGTCTGAATTACTGAAGAAATGGCAAGTGTTTTAAGTTACCGATAATCTGATTAACAAAATGCTTACTACTAGACGTACTCCAAGAATTTGCTCCACATCTGAAATGCTCACACATTAGATTACATTTTTTCCCCCATGGGATACATTCTCAATGGGAGCCAAAAGACCAGGATTCCTCCTCATTAGTGTCAAAATTGTGGGGGTAACACATTCCAGTTAAGTAGACTATGTCTTCTTCCTTCCCTATGTATGATACAGAGGATTGCTCCACGTTGCAACCACAACCAAAGGGGAAAACATTTGAGATGAATAGGCCAAGTCCTCCTCCTTATGCTTAGGTCTGATTCACAGGACTGCTCCAGAGACAGTTTTATTCCTCTCTTCACAGGAGTGGCCATCCCAAAGGTCTACAGTCTGACTGATATGTTCTGAATCATTTATCACACTGCCATAATTCTTTGAAGCACTGGTAGTCAAAAACAGAGTAATCCAACCCTGTGATAACTGGCTTTAGGGGAACCAAACGAAGTGTTGGGACCCACTACAGTGGGTCCACAAAACACAGACTGTATGGCTAAAAATCAGACTTGCATTAAGTTTGAGATGGCATTTCTCAGAATATTCTCTTTTCTCCAAGGTATGACAAGCTCGGAGTTAGTATATACACGGAGGCTTGCCCCACTAGAAAAAAATATTTTAAAGCAGAGTGATATTCGAGATGCTCCCTTTTACTGGGGTTTTGGTCTTTTTCTGGCTTGTCCTCACCTACCATGGCACATGACATTTCAAAAGGGAGCCAGCTTTAGTCATTCACTTTTGTTGGAAGTGCACAAAATTGTGCAAGTTGCTGGTGCATGAATTGGGGTTTTCACTTTCCTCATTATCATGTGATCATTTCTCAAGACTGGATGTCTTACTTCTGAATAGTGATCAGAAATTCTTTCAGCCTCTGGTTTGAGTTTCCACAATATAAGGCAAATCATTTTACACATGTTGTTGTGACTTTCGGCTTTTTCCGGTTAGGGGTCACCACAGCGGAACTCTGGTCCGCTAATGATTGGCAGTTGAATTTTACGTACCAAGTTGCCAGCCCTGACGCACAACCTTCAACGAAGATACGCCCATTCACGCATGTCTCCACGCAAAAGACGCTCCGAGAGTCGAACTGGACAGTGTCTTACTGTGAGGCGACAACGCTACCGCAGCACCACCGCGGAAATCATTTTATACATACCGTTAAGTAAATCACCTTCTTTGCAATTCATCAGTGAAACAATGCATGGCAATAGTGCATTCCATGAATTTATATTCAGAGTTGCACAGAAAGTGATGGCAAGTCCCAGAGGTGGGACATTAAATTTCTAACTGATCACAAAATACTTCAGACTAAAGAACCCAGGACTAAATAGTACTATCATCATCAAGCCAGTTCTAAAAATTAAAATAATGTAAAATGACTATTCTCCTGCTTCAATTAATATTGATGATGTGTTTTGCTGTCTGGTTTCTACCACAGGATCCTTAATTAAATGCTCTGTTATCTTTTAAATACTTCTTTGGCATACAATGAAATGCTGTTCCCATTGGGAATATACCTGTGTACCTTATAACATCTTTATTAACTTGAGCTATACTGCTACTTGAGTTTTGTTTACTTTGTACTTCAGCTCACCAAACAAGGGGACTGAATAAGAAAGAAAATAAACTAAGAAAAAAAAAAGCATATGAATAGTCGGGATCAGCTCCACAGTTCCATACCAGCACAAATTCGCAAGAAGGACCGTAAGTCCATGGCTAACACAGAAGTCCTTTAAACACTCCAAAAAGACAAAATAAAAAGTTATGTACTCACCATAATGCTCCATATGTTTGTTATCCTTCATCTCGCCTTCCTTCTTGCTAGTTGGGCTCCGAGCCAATCCTCGGCTCTGACTCGGCCGTATACTATAGCTTGAGAGCTTTTACTAGCTCGAGGCTAACCCCTATCCCAGCATGCCTAGCAGTAGTTACCCAGATCTTGTTTACGATAACCCACTAGACTAAACAGGTCCAAATTTTACTAAACTTACTTATGAGAAAGTGACCTGTATATATGTGTGTGTAAACATAAGCAAAGAGAAAGTTAGGAAGGACTAGGTCTAACCAACTGGTAAGCAAAAATGGAACTCAGATTGTGTAGGCAAACAAAAGGAAGAAAACTCCTCTCGATCCTCCAGGAGGGTGGGACGCAGGAAGGAAGGCGAGATGAAGGACAACAAACATGGAACGTTATGGTGAGTACATAACTTCTTTATGTTATGTTATCCCATCTCGCCACCTTCTTGCTGGTTGGGACAGCATCCCCAGCACCTATATCTTGGGTGGCTCAATGGAAAAGACTTCCGGACTGTGGAATCAAAGGATGCCTTGTTCTGAGAGGCCACATCTACTTTGCAATGAGAGATAAGGTATGGGGATTGGCCCATGTAGCTGCCACACAGATTGACTTTAAAGGTAGTTTGGCTTGAAAGGCAATAGAAGTAGCCAAGGCCCTAGCTGAGTGTCCTTTAATTTTTCCTGGAAGTTATCTGTTCCGCAAAGTGTAAACAGACAATGTTATCTGAAAGCCACTTTGATAAGGTCACTTTAGAGATTAGACAACCTTTCTTGTTGTCTGCAAGGGATATAAACAATTGATCAGATTTTCAGAAATCCTTAGTCCTGTGCAAATAAAAACATAACTATCTATGAACATCCAGTTGATGGAGCTTATACTATGCCTTGTTGCCATAATTGAGGAATAATTCAGGAAGCTTTATGGATTGATTCAAATTGTGTTCTGAACACACCTTGGGTAAGGAGGGGGGATTGGTTCTGAGAGAAACTCTATCTTTGTGGAAAATCCAAGTACGGGAGATGAATAGATATGGCCTGAAACTCTGAAACCCTCCTAGCTGAAGTAATGGGGGTTAAGAAAAAGGTCTGCCATGTTAAAAATTTTAGAGGACAGGCATCATCTGGCTAAAAGGGAGGAAGAATGATCTACTATAATACCAGATTTATATCCCGGGGTGGTGAGAGAGGTTCTCTTATTGGAAGTCTTAAGAGGGAAGTACTTCTTAGGAATGCTTTACTTAGTCTGTGGGACATGATGTTAGATCCCATTTCTCCTACATGGAAATTAGAAATGGCAGCTAGCTGGACTGACAGTAGCTGCCTGTGCTCCTCGTTCAAATGTTTCAGAAAGGAAATCCAGAATCTTAGAAATGGGGGCAGTAAAGGGATCAATGTCATTCTTTTTTGCCCAACAAGAGAATCCTCTTCAATTTACTAACATAAAGCTTTCTTGTAGTGGGCTTATGGGATGAAATCAAAATGTGCTGAACTGCTGGGGAAACATCTAGGAGCCTGGCTAAGACTGGAAGTGGAGAAACCAAGCTGTCACCTTGAGAGTATGGACTGAAGGGTGGGAGCACCCAGACTGATGAGTCAGGAGATCTGGATCTGGGTCCAATATCCAAGGCTCCCCTTGCAGATGAGACCAGAGGAATGGGAACCAAATCTGTCAAGGTCAGTACGGAGCAATGAGGATTAACTTGCAATCCAATGACTGAGCTTTCTGAAGAAGCTTGGGGATCAAGGGAAATGGTGGGAAGGCATAAAGCAGTCCCGGGGGCCAATGGTTAACCAGTGCTTCCCTGTGTGGCTGTCCGGGTGGTGGGAGTAGGGCAAAGTATCTGCTGCATTTGTTGTTGAGGGGAGTGGTGAAAAGATCGCAGCATGGCTGGCCCCATTTGCGAAAAATAGGCTTTGCAACTTCCTGCTTCAAGGACCACTCGTGAGGAATTATAATAGCCCTGCTGAGCTTGTCCGTTATCACGTTGTATTTCCCCAGAACATGTGTTCCGACCAGAAAGTGTTGGGAAGAAATCACCCATTGCCATACTCGTAGAGTCTCTCGGCACAAGGGATAAGACCTGATTCCGCCCTGTTTGTTGATGTACCATACTAATAACATTGTCTGTCTGAATTGCTACAGTCCATGTAGACAGAGAGTCTGAAAGTGCTTGCAACGTCAGAAGCACCGCTCTCATCTCTAGGACATTGATATGTAAGTGGTACTCGTGTTCTTGCCAAGTCCCTTGAACAGTCTGTCCCAGATAATACCCCCACCATATCTGGGAAGCACCCATGGTCACTGTGGCTACAGGTTGGGGGGCTAGAAACCGTCTGCCCATTAATACCAGAGGGGAGTGAAGTCACCATGCTAAGTCCTTCTTGCAAGACTGCATGATCCATATCTGAAGTGACAGTGGCAAATCCTGGAATGACCATTGAGCAAAAAGGAGCCACTGCAGAATTCTCATGTGGAAGCGTGCCATAGGGACCAGAGTAATTGCTGCAGCCATTGAACCCAAGACCTTGAGGACAAATTTTGCCTGGATTCTCTTGTTTGCCAAGAGGATTGAAACTTGACGACGAATGGTTAACACTCTTTCGTGAGGCAGTTTTGCTATTATGGCCCTTGTTTCTAAATCTGCACCTATAAATGAAATATACTAACAAGGCAACAAGTCAGACTTTTCGTAGTTTATGGTAGTGCCTAGTTGTGTACAGGTGTGAATAGTGGAGTCCCAGGCCTCGATGAGTTGATGCTCGGTGGTGGCAGTGAGGAGCCAATCATCGAGATATGGAAACACCCAGAATCCTAGACGACTCAGATGAGCCATGACTACTGCCATACATTTGAACACCCTGGGCACTGTGGTGAGACCAAAGGGCAGAGCTCTGAACTGGTAATGACTGGCTCGCACCCAGAAGCACAAGTACCTCCTGGAGCACCTGCCCATTTTTATATGGTAGTACTCATCCTGGAGATCGATAGAGCACATCCAATTGTCCTGACCCAAAAAGGGAAGAATGGACTGCAGTATTACCATCCGGAACTTCTTTTCTTGACTGATTTATTCAGTTTGCCGAGATCAAAAATGGGTCTCCTGTCCCATCTTTTTCGGAACTAAAAAGAACCTTGATTAAGTGCTGGATTCGATTTGGTCTGCAGGAATTTTTTGACAGCTCTTTTTTCTAGCAAACCTTGAACTTCAAGGTTTGCTTGATCCCGAAGACTGGGTGGAACATCTGGGATTGCGTGCTGATTTGTTGGAGAGGGTGGTTGGGAGAAGGGAATTTTGTAACCCCTGGATATTCTCGACAATACTCATGTATCTGCCGTGATGGTTTGCCAGGCTTTTGGATACTGGGATAATCTGCCCCCAACTGCCTCCAGAGATTGACAGTCGGGCCTCCTTTCAGGAGCACTGAAAAGGCCTGTTAGAGAAGGTATCTCTGTCGGCCTGATTCTGTGGACCCCCCCTGCAGCAGGGTTGGCATCTCCCGTTATTTCCCCCTCTGCCCCTGGGGGGAAATGTCTCTAGGTGTGTTAGAGGGAGTCAGAGGGAACTCCCTGGGGTTTTCTGAACCACATATTTCCACTCTTCTGACCCTTGGGGTAAAGTCTAGAGGGGGCAGAAAAACGTACTCCCACAGCAGACAGTTTTTCCATCTCGTTTACACCTGGTAAGAGAGTCTCTTATCTGAGGCCCAAACAGCGATGAGCCGTCAAAGGGGGTGTTGGTAAAGGAGGACTTGAAGGGCTCCGCAAATTGACAAAGGCACATCCAAGAGTGTCTGCACAAAGCAACTCCTGTGCCTACTGCCCTACTCGCTCAATCTGCTGCGTAGATCAGCTGCATGGAGGAGTTAACTACAGATGTCAAGGTAGCAAGCTGTGAAGCCACCTTGCTTGCAACTCCTTCAGCTGTAGGATCCTGTAGGTTATCTCCTAGTTGCTTTAGGAGATCCCTTTGAAAGTGTTTAAAGTGAGACAAATAATTCAGCGACCTCAGAGTAAAGGCTGCTGTAGCAAAAACATGCTTTCCATACCTGTCCATCGTACGAGACTATTTGTTCGGCGGATGGACAGAAGTAGTCTCCGCTAAGTCTTTCTTGGTGGCTGCCGCCACCACCATAGCATCAACAGGCTCACCCTTTGGTAGAAAGGACCTATCCTCTGGAGCAGTTATGAATTTAATGGGCTTCCACGGAACTGGTTCCATATTCTTCTGGGAAGCTCCAGGCCTTTCGACTCACCAAAGCCAGTAGAGGGTCAAAAAGCGGGGACACCCAAGAGGTGGAGGGTCGGGAACCAAGAGCATCCAGGTACACAGACTCATCCTCAGAAGGGGCAAGGGATTTCCAGTCACCCCTCTAAGGATTTCCAAGATGTCTGAATAAGAGAGATCCTCAAACGGGGACTGTGGGGACGCCTCTGGGTCCTCAAAGTCGGTGTTTGAAGTGAGAGACTCAGGGGAGTCCAAATGCTTCCTCTTGCATTTTCTCTTCCGAGGGACCTCCTCCAAAAGGTGCTCAGGGGAGGTTTCAGTAGAGGTGGGGTCACCCAATGGGGCATCCTTGAGCATGGATTGCCTATGGTTGGGGGGAGGGGGATTGGAGGCATACTAGGGCACTGAAAGAGTAGGAGCCAATGGAGCCGAGAGTGGAGCGGTCTCAAGGAAAGTATAGTTGTGTACACAACATAAATGCACATGACCGAGTGCATTCACTGTTGCAGTCAACACACTTGGGTAACCTGCCTGCAGGTAGCCCTCAGTCGGCCTGAATATCAGAGTCTTGGGATTTCTGCAGATGCCGTCGCTTCTTCCATGACGTCAGGTCATCAGGGGTATAGAACATGCAGCCAATGCCATTACATTAGTTTTTCTTGCCCCAGATGTCAGGAGCCCCCAAGATAGGAAGCAAATACATGGTGTGGAACACCCCCAGTAAAAAGTAAATATCACTCTTAAGATATGGCCAAAAAAAAAATAGGTAGAAGGTATAAAGAAGTCAGGGGGCTGGAGGGAGAGTAACCAGGACTGCAACAGCGAATATACTTGAACATCTACATTTATGGTAAATGTACACAACTGTACTATGTTCTTCGTGTTTCACTGTTGCAGTCATCACACTTGGGTTGATTCCCAAAGCTGAGGAATTGTGGAGGCAGTCAAGAAGCATTAGGGTTGGGTAGCAGGCCTTGTAAGACTGCTGCGGCAAATCCAGCATCTAAATGTAGATGTTCGAGTGTATTCACTGTTGCAGTCATCACATTTGGGTTATCTGCTTGCAGTAGCCCTCAGTCGGCCTGATTAACAAAGTTTTGGGTCCTGCATCAGTTGCTGTCTCTTCTTCCGTGACGTCAGGTAGTCAGGGGTATAAAACATGCAGCAGACGCCATTACATCAGTTTTTCTTGCCCCAAATGACAAGTGCCCCCTTAATGGGAAGCAATAATATATATATATATATATATATATATATATATATATATATATATATATATATATATAAACATACATATATATATATATATACACACACACACACACACACAAGGATATACCTCCAATAAAAAAGCAAATACACCAAAAAGCTTTTAAGCATAGTAAAGAAGAGTAGAGGTATAGCCAAACAAAGTCAGGGGGCTGGAGGCAGGGTAACCAGGACTGCAACAGTGAATACACTCGAACATCTACTTTTATGTTAAGTGTACACAACTGTACTATGTTATTCATGTTTCACTGTTGCATTCATCACATTTGGGTAGATTCCCAAAGCTAAGGATGGGAGGAGGCATTCAGATAGCATTAGGACCAGCTATAAGGCCCTGCAAGACTGCAGTGGCAATGCCAGCTCTGGATTTAGAGAAAATTGGCAGATGGTAATGCTTGGTGAAAGTATGTAGAGAACCCCAGGTAGCAGCTTCTAGGACATTTCTGGTAGGGACACCTCTGAGAAAGGCTGTAGAGGTAGATGCAAGCCCTGGTTGAATAGGGTCTGATCCCCTGTGGGATAGGTTTTCCATGGTGCTTATAGCAGAAATGAATGCAATGGCCTATCCACTTAGAAATGGTTTGCTTTGAAATAGCTTTCCCCTCTGCGCCTGCAGCAAATGCCAGCAGTTGTACAGATTTCCTTTGAGGTTTATTCCTGTCCAAGTAAAATCTAAGTTGTCTGTGCACATCTAAGGAGTGCAGATTCCGTTCCTCTTTGTTCTGTGGATTAGGAAAGAAGGTTGACAAATGAATAGACTAATTTAAGAGGCACACTGGATACCACCTTGGGCATGAAGGAGGGATTGGTTCTGAGGGATACCCTCTCCGCATGAAAGATGTTGAAAAGCTCCACTGCCATAAGGGCCTGTAATTCAGATAACCTTCTTGCTGAAGTGATTGCTAAAAGGAAGGGGGTTTTCCAAGAAAGGAATTTTAAATCTGCACTAGCAGCTGGCTCAAAAGGAGGAAGAGTGAGTTTCTCCAATACAAAGTTAAGGTCCCAGGCTGGAGTTGGGGCTCTCCTGGGTGGTCTTAAATTTTTGGCCCCTCTGAGGAACTGCTTGAGCAGTGGATGAGAGAAGATGGGAGGTTCTGTGTTATAATGAGCTGAAATGGCTGAGGCATGAATTTTGATGGAGGAAAAAGAAAGGTCCTTGTGAAGTATCTCAGTTAAGTATTGTAGAATCGGAGGTAAGTTGGGCGCTGCTGTGCTCATCCCTTGAGACTGGTTCCAGTCCCAGAATCTTTTCTATTTTTCAGCATAAGACTTTGTAGTACTAGGCCTCCTTGCCTCTAAAATGATATCCATCACTGGTTTACTGAGGGATGGTAAACGAGAGATTAGGTAATTAGCCAGGCTGCTAGGTTCAGGGTTTAAAGCTTAGGGTGCAGAATATGGTTCTCCTGCTGAGACAACAGGGTAGAGGTCAGAGTCAGGTGCCACTTTCCAGGCTTGTCTGTGGGGAGCCCTTGTGCAAAATTTGTTTAATTGGTAGTCCTGGGGGGAGGCAAACAGGTCTACATCTGGGCTCCCCCATTTGTTTGTCAACATGTTGAAAGTCTTTGGTTCCAGTTTCCACTCGTGTGGGTCCATGAGGTTTCTGCTTAGTACGTCTGCCAGTGTATTTAGTTTTCTGGCAGGAACTGAGCTTGTAGATACACTTGGTAGCTCAAGGCTGTGTTCCACAGTGCCATGGCTAGTCTGCAGAGGGGGTAAGAATGGGTACCCCCCTGCTTGTTTATGTACCACATAACAGTGGTGGTGTCCGTTTTTACCATTAAATTGCCCTGGAATGTGGTCCTTGAAGGCTGTCAGAGGATTCTGTACAGCTAACATTTCTTTTTGACTGATATGCAGGTGCATTTGACATTGGTCCCATTTGCCCTGAAAGCACTTCCCTGCCAGGTGAGCCCCCCATGCATAGTCTGATGCGTCTGTTAGGGTTTGGGCGGCAGGGGGTAGAGTGAATGGTAGTCCCTTGTTTTGGTGGCAGGCCTTTGCCCACCAACCTTGTCCCCTTTGCTCTGCTGGGACAAGTTGAATAGCCTTGATACTGAGAAGAGAAAGTACTTGCTTTTGGGCCTCTTCCCACTGGTTTGGGGGGAGGGATGGCCATCCCCTTGGGGTTAGCATTGAGTGGAAGTAGAATCTGTATCTCTGGGATACAGTGTTCAAGACACATTTGTTCTGGGTGATGTACTCCCAGTTTTTTTGCATGCAGGGCGAGTTTTCCTCCTAAGGATGCAAGTACTTGGGCAAGGCTTGGAAGAGTTAAGGACAAGTCATTGTGAGATTTTACCAAAGGAAGGTGGCTTACTACTCCCGGTTTTAAAGGTGGGAGCACTCCATTGCTTAGATCTGTGCATACCCTGAGACTGTAATTTTGGTGGTCTGCTGCCCCTGGGTTTGGACTGAGAAGGTCTGAGAGGGACTGGAAAGGAACAGTTTTTAGAAGGCCAATGCCTACTGAATCTCAGTGACAATACATGTAGGAAATCTTTAACAGTTTGCATAGATTTAGCTTTTTTCCTCCATCTTTTTGAGGACAACTTCTGCTTTATTGCCAAACAAGCGTTCTTGGTTTAATGGTGCATCTAGTAATTTTGCTTTGACATGGTCTGGCAAGACTTGTTCCTTAAGCCAAGCATGCCTTGTAAGAACAGACCCAGTGACAGCAGCCCTGCAAGATGCTTCTAAGGCATCAAAACTACATTGCAAAGTATGTTTTCCAACTTGGTTAGCAGAATGCATTAACTCTTGTAAATCTTTATGTTCTGCACTATCAGGAATCAACATCATTTTTTTTGTTCAATTAGCTCCATAATATACTGCTGATACTTTAACATATGAAACTGGCAATTTAAAGCACTGATGGCAAGAGTAGCAGAGGTGTATACCTTTCTTACCCCATCTGTCTAAAGCCCTAGAGTCCCTGCCCGAAGGGGTAGGGTTTTTGGCTGCTGTAGCCTTAATGCCTTTAGGTCCCTGGGAAATGGTCTCTGGATCCGCAGTAGGATTCTTAAAGAGGAATTTGTGGGAGTCAGGTACTCTCTAATACGTGTCAGGTTTCCTGGGAGCTGGAGGCAAAGTATCAGGGGTAAGGCTGGATTCCAAGAAGTCATCATCTACACTTTCCAGAACTGGAGAGAAAGCTAAAGGCCTGTGCAGAGGCAAGTTTAAAAATTCCGAGTCTTTTTTTGGACTGTGGGTAGTCCTGGCACTCCCAGCAGAAATGCTCTCTAAGGGTATTGCAGGGTTTCCCAAAAGAAAAATCTTCTGGTGGGGAAGCAGAGGAATGGAATCCTCTGCATCAGAATTCTCATAGGTAAATGAGGGCAAGTCCTGGTAATCAGAAGGATCAGAGACAACAGACTCATGATCTGAAGAATCAGATGGAAAATCAGTTCTTGGTCTTTTTGAGGGGGAAGGCTGGCTTCTCCTAATTAAATTATAAGATTTTCAGCCATTCTAAGCATTTGTTTCTTTGGCATGTGGGCCTGAGAATGTGCTTTGGTCGTCGGTTTCCTAGGTGTAGTGCAAACTCTGGGCCTGAGAAATTCGGTATTTTTGGTTTGAAATGAAGTCGGTGTAATATGAAAATCAGAAGGCCTGAATATACCCTCAGAAGCTGGTGCCTGCACAAAGGCTCCGGACCCATCCAAAGTAGAGACATCTGCAGGTTCCATAGTAAAAAAAGCAGCATCTTGCGGCATACCGGACTCCGAATGGGTCTCAGCAGAGGCCTGCGAATCTGCAGAAGTGGGTATCATGGGCTGTGAAAGCGCCTCACCGAGCACGAGCGGACTGGCGACTAGCTTAACAGAAGCCTTGGCTAGGGTGCCTTCTGTGTGGAGTCTGCATGTCCTCCCTGTGGTCGCGTGGGTTTCCTCTGGGTGCTCCGGTTTCCTCCCACTTCCCAAAGACATGCTGTAGATGGATTGGACACTCTAAATTGGCCTTGGGCATGTGTGTGTGTGTGTGTGTGTGTGCCCCTTCTGTGGAAGGTTGAGCGCCGGGCTGGCAACTCGACACCATAAAACTCCACTGCCAATCATGAGCGGACAAGTGATCTGCTGTGGCGACCCCTAACCAGGAAAAGCCGAAAGAAGAATCCGCCTGCTTACCACACAGACAACATTCCACTTAAATTTTGACAGTCATAAGGGACTTGGGTACATATGCTGGTAACAGACTCTCTCGACCACCATGTCTATGTGGTGGTTAAGAAATCCTTCTACCTTCCACAGTCTATCATTTGTAGATATCCTCAAGATCAAGAGGTTATAACCCATTTTTATTCACCTCTTAATAGGCCTATCCCTTGATATAATGCATTGTCATGTACCTCACCAAACAACTAAACAAGCCTAAGAGACTTCAATGTTTCCTCACCAAAAAGATCTCTAATCTCCACACCCTTAATTACTCTTGATATTTTTAAAGTTCTGCTGCTCCATTTATCGCCTCTTGATGGGTAAATTTCTGCTTAGCTTTCCATGCTGTGAATGATCTAACACTATTTAAACTCCTTTGCCTAAATAAAACAAGTGGGAAAGCAGACTCTTTCTAGTGACCTAAACATGGTATAAAATACTTAGAACAAATACACACCCCATTTCTAGAATAGGCTCCCTTACTTATCAAGCACAGTACCTTCCCTTGCAACCTTTGAAAAACAGTCTTGACGACTGTATAGGTGATCCTAATTTTCATCAAAAATGTCTGGAGGAAGTCTACTTAATAGGGGACACTACTAGTTTCCCACCAACATTAGGCAGACACTGGGGTTCACAGGCAGTAGTGAGAATGGTGGCCTGGGCTGCAAGGCCAAAAGCTCAGTTTTGCAACTGATAAATGTTTAGTCCTAGTGTGGGTGTGGATGTAGATGTAGAAACCCCATACCTAGAACAGCACTACATACTTCCTTGATGATCTTGGAGCCATAATGCACTTAGTAAGCTGGTTGCCGAATCAGGTTTATGTGCACATTTCTGTGGTAGCAGAACTATTTGGAGAAGTGAAACGATCTAAAGACCACAGACCCTTGTCCATCCTCCAGGTTGGCAGTAGCAGAATTCAAACTCCTCTTGTGAGGATCTGGTCTTCATGTGCTGGTTAACCAGTGTTGCTATCTATCAGAGTAACAAAAGGCAATTTAATGAGCTATCCATTTAGAAAGATGTTTGCTTTCTGACAAGCCTCCCTTCTCACGGTTTTGCAAATGATTGACTTCAACAATTGGCTAAGCTTCTGGTGCCATTCTAAAGGGATCCAGTATCTGTCTGCCTGGGATGACATGGTCGACAGACCACGATGCTTTGCCAGAGATGGCCTGCGCCTGTCACCCCTGGGATTCTGGATACTGGCTAAGGTTCTTGCCGCCCCTATAGTGCCTTTTTTAGGCAAGGTTCAAATGACAAATTCACCACCATAAGAGGAACACGTAATCAAAAACTGAGGGTGATGCTACTCAATGCTAGAAGTCTAAATCTCAAAATGCACTCACTCGAGACACTCCTTAAAATGGAGAACATCGATATCTGTGGAGTGACTGAGACCTGGCTCAAGCCTCGAGAGAGCACCCTTGCACTACCAGGCTATAACTCATACCACGCTTCGGCCATGTAACCTGGACCGGAACACCAAAGGCGGAGGTGTGTCCATATTCATTAAGGATATCCACACCTTCATGCTAATTGCTCAGCATAATGCAGCCGAGGTTATCCAAGTGAAACTAACTCTGGGCAAAACTGCAATCCAAATTGTAGTTTGCTACAGATCACCCACCATGCCCCAGGATTGCCACTACTCTTTCCTTGATGTACTAGAAAATATTAGGGTTCAACCAAACACCCTAATAATGGGCGATTTCAACTACCCCACCATTAACTGGGAAAACTACTCGTATACCAACTCCTTTGCTCAATGCTTTCTGGAATTCATAAACTCCAATGCCCTGGATCAACTTATTCACACCCCCACCAGGGGCAACAATATCCTAGATCTAGTCATTACCAACATGAGTGACTGGTGTTCCATACCTGAAGTCAACACCTCATTGTTTCCATCCAACCATAAGCTAATTACCCTAGATATCCACATCCTGCCCCCACCCCCCATTAAGGAAACCATGGTAAAATATTTCTCCAAAGCCAACTTCATGCTTCTTAAGACAGAAGTGGTGAACTTCATAACACCCATGCAGATGGACAATACAGTTACAACTACTGAATCCTACACAATTGCACTTTATAAGCACTTATATGAGTGCATGGATCATGCTATCCCAAACAGAATCAAGATGCTATCCTCTAAAAAAAGGAAGCCAATCTGGTGGTCCCCTACCATAAACAAACTGTACAACAGAAGGAAGATACTGTTGCAAAAGAGAGTAAAATCCCATGAGTGGAGGAGCTCCCTGGTCAGCCTCAGTAAGAAGCTGCGATCCCTGATAAAATCCTCCAAAGCTAGTTACGAAAACAAAATCACCACTGATTCTGAAGACAACCACAAAGCATTCTATAGCTATGTCAAGAATCTCAATGGCAACACTCAGATCTGCTCTGAGTTACAGCACAATGGCACTAAATATACAGACCCAACTGATATTGCCAACATCCTGGCAGACAGGTTCAGTGCTAATTTTACCCCCCTTTCACCCCCTAAAGAGCCCATCTCTATACCGGAAGAATGCAAAGTTCCTGTAATCACGGCTGTACAGGTAAAAACCACACTCTCCAAAGCCAAGAACACAGCATCCATGGGACCAGACAACATCCCAGGCTGAGTTCTACATGAACTACAGAACAAACTGGCACCCCACCTAAGTACCATGTTCAATCATAGCCTCACCTCAGGTTTTGTGCCTGCTGAATGACGCACAGCGATAGTTATCCCACTCCACAAGGGGGGAGCCACCACGGACCCCGGGAACTACCACCCCATTAGCCTGATTAGTCTGCAAGGCCATGGAATGCATCATCATGGAACTTATAAACCAAGACATTGGTAATCTCCAAACTCAGGACCCCACCCAGTTCGGGTTTGTAAAAGGCAGATCATGTCTTTTAAACCTGATAGACTTCTTTGAAGCATTCACCAAAGCCGTAGACAAGGGTAAGGTGGTTCACACAGCCTATCTAGATTTTGCCAAGGCTTTCAACACCATCCCCCACTCTGGAATTATACATAAACTCACTAAACTAGGTATAAATTCCTATGTCACAAGATGGGCTGCCAAATGGCTCACTGACAGAACCCACACTGTGAAAGTAGCAGACTCCAAATCCGACTTCGGACCAGTGACAAGTGGAGTACCACAGAGTTCAGTCTTGGGTCCTCTCCTGTTTGGTATCTACTTTTCTGAAGTACAGGCTAACACAGAAGGTCTTTGGCGAATGAAGTTCGAAGATGACTGCAAACTAGGAGCCATAATCAAAACTCCTAATGATGGTGGACATCCTACAAAAGGGCCTCACTGAGACAGATGCCTGGTGTCAAAGCCATGGCCTCAAGCTCAATGCCAAAAAGTGCATTGTCATCCCCTTTGATAAAAACTCTGTACCCATGAACTACAACATAGGCAGTAGTATACTTAACACAAAGTGTGATAAGAGACCTTGGGACACAGGTGGACAGTAGCCTCTCCTTTGATAATCACATTGCCACAGTAGTCAGAAAATTCTTCTACATGGCACACCTCATCACAAAAGGTTTCTCATCCAGAAAAAAAAAAAAGAGGTCATTGTTCCACTCTACTCATCACTCATTAGACCCATTATAGAGTACAACGCCCCTTTTGGTATGTACCTCACAAGACATCTACAACTGGAAAGGCAGCAGAAATACCTCACAAAGAAGATTACCAGCCTCAAACAGATGCCCTACGCAGACCATCTAAAAAAAAACTCCAGCTTTACTCCGTCGCATATCGCCTACTCAGAGGTGACCTCTGCCTAACACACAAAGCTATGTCAAACCCAGAGCTGTTGGACATGCTCCACTTAAAGAAATCCCAATCCCTCCGAGCTACACGCTCTAGGGACCTAAACCTTGTTATCACAATAAACAGAACATGCTGGAGGGATAGATTCCTGTCCCAGAGACTTCCCATACTCTGGAATAAACTACCTATCTATATCAAACAAAGCTCCTCATTAGCACTCTTCAAGAAAAATCTTGATTGGATGGGAAATAGGAAATTCACCCCGGGGATCACCTCTGCGGCTCTGCTCGACAGTGGTACACGAAAATAATTTTCTTGGGTGGCAAAAGCCAGGGTACCTTTTTGGCTGGGCTTGTATAGGCCCCAGGGCAGATAGCCTAGTACATACCTATGAACCTAAATGCGATAAATTGCTGAAGACTCTCAGGTTCATAGGTGTACAGTAGACTAACAACTAGTAAAGCCTTTTTAAGCCTAGTCATGCACCCCAAATCTGACAAGTTCTGGTACCCTTGAGAAGTGTAAGCAGGGACTTGGGAGAAGCAGCATTTACAAGCAGGTGCCTGGGAGACGGAACCATTTACAGGTTGCCTGTATCCATTACAGACATATATGACAAATTAACGATGAATTTCCTGTTCCCCATCCAACTCACCAAGTTACAACTGAATTGGGTTAGGGTAGAACTCTGCTGTTGCAGAGGAGTAGACTCTGAAATACATACCAGTCTCTCCAGCAAGTCCTAGTTACATCACAGGAAAAGTTTAAGTCTTCAGAATGGATAATGCTGGAGCGGTTTGTTTTACAGATATGCAGGAGGTCCATCGGAATAGGGTCTGACAATGCCTTGCATGCCAGGTCTAGATCTCCCCTCAACAGCGTCTAGGAGACAGAAAAGAGAGATTGGGCTTTGAGGTGGTCTGCACAGGACATGTTACTTATGCCCCGTATTCTTTCAGTGAGAACCTCTGTGGACGTTCCAATTGCTGGGTGTACCTGGTTAGGTACATATGACAGGGGTCACTGTACTCAATGAAAGGTCTGACTAATGCTGAATACAGAAGAACAAATGACCTCCTTGGACCTAGACATCATGCTTTTGCTTATAAGTTGCATAGCATAGAATGATTTCCTCACTACTGTGGACACATGATGGGCAAAGGTTAGGGTGGGTGTGTGTGTGTGTGTGTGTGTGTGTGTGTGTGTGTGTGTGTGTGTGTGTGTGTGTGTGTGTGTGTGTGTGTGTGTGTGTGTGTGTGTGTGTGTGTGTGTGTGTGTCCAAATCCCTGACTACTTAGATGTGTGTTGTCACTATATTTGTGTTGTCGATATGATACTTACCAGAGGTGGAGAACTTCCCCAAAGTACTATTATGCATTTCTCGGCATTTAGTTTTAGTCTATGGGCTCTGACATGTTATGTGTTTGCATCAGCCTTCCTGGAGGACATTAGTGAAAGATAAGACTGCTTCTAATTTGCAATCATTTAAAAATTCGATCAGGCAGAAGACCTTGACATTGGCCTTGACTTCAGAGAAACAAATGCCAAAAAGAAGCGGTCCCAGGACCTTGAAGGACACAGCTTGTGACTGGCCTCTTTGTAGAGATAGACTCCCCAGTTCTAACCTCCTTGGTCTTGCCTGTGAGCCAGCTGGCTTATCCACCAAGTAACATAAGGGTTTATACCTATCCACGGTGGTGGTGCTGTGGTAGCTTTGACGCCTCACAGTAAGACGCCGACCGGTTCAACTCTAAGCTAGAGCGTCTTCTGCGTGGAGACATGCGTGAATGGGCGTAGCTTCGTTGAAGGTTGTGCGTTAGGGCTGGCAACTCAGCACGTAAAAATCAACTGCCAATCATTAGCGGACCGGAGTTCCGCTGTGGCGACCCCTGACCAGGAAAAGCCGAAAGACACAACAACATAAGGGTTTATACCCAACCTCTTGAGTTTGTCAACAAATGCCCGAGTGGATGGTATTGTGTCAAATGCTTTGGCCAGGTCAAAGTAGCCAGTGTGAACCATTTTTCCCTTATCCATTGCTTTGGTGACGTTCTCAAGTAAGCCCACCAGGTTTAACAGGCATGACCTAACCTTGACGAAACCAAATTGGGTTAGGTCCCGTGTTTGGAGGTTTCCTATGTCATTACTGATCATTTCCATACAAATTCTTTTCATGGCTTTGTATGAGACGTGGGTCTATAGATGGTCCACCTTTGTGCAGAGAGAAGACTGTTGACGTTTTCCACCCATTAGGCACGAAGCTTGTTTTCAGGCTATGATAAAATAGCAATTCTAGAGGGCCTGACAGGTCATGTTTCATGCTGTTTAGAAGGCATCCTGCGATATTGTCTGGCCCATCGATGTATTGCTTTTAGCCTTAGAGAGAGCACTGATGACATGCCCTAGTGATAACTGGGGAAGTTATATTTGATGGTATTTCATGAGGGGAGGCTGAGAGAGGAATAAAGTTATAGCAAACCTTCTGGCAGACAAACTCAGCTTTATCTTCTGGCTCAGTATAGGTGGGTCCATTAACAATAAGCTCTGTACACAAGTGTGCATTGCCTTTCATGCTGCTTACATAGCTAAAGAATGGGTTGTGGCTGTCCTTGCCTTGGGAGGCCTGATTTACCTCAAATTTGGCTTTGGTAGACTATTTTTCCTCTGTCATTTGTCTAGTTTGATGAGAGTGCTGGGTACTACACCTCTTAACTTTTGCCATGACTTTCTTCCTTCTGTTAGTTATAGATCCTACTGAAGTTCCAAATCCACCAGGATGGCTTTTTTTTTTTTTTTACTTAGTTCTGTACTTAAATTTTGGAGTCAGTTGGATGAAGTGGTGATTGGAGTAGATATCAATGGGCATGTTGGTGAAGGGAAAAGAGGGGATGAGGAAGTAATGGGTAGGTATGGTGTTAAGCAAAGGAATGCAGAAGGTCAGATGGTAGTGGATTTTGTGAAAAGGATGGACATGACTGTGGTGAATACGTATTTTAACAAGAGGGAGGAGCACAGGATGATATACAAGAGTGATTATATCTTGCGTAGAAGGGCCAGTCTGAAGGAGATTGGAGACTGTGAAGTGCTGGCAGAAAAAAGTGTAGTTAGGCAGCATAGGATGGTGGTTTGTAGGATGACATTGGTGATCAAGAGTAGGAGGAGTGTGAGGTCAGCACCAAGGATCAAATGGTGGAAATTGAAAAAAGGTAATTGTGAGGTGGAGTTCAGGGAAGAGTTAAGACAGGCACTGGGTGGCAGTGAACAGTTACCAAATAGCTGAGTAACTACAGCAGAGCTAGTAAGGGAGATGGGCTAGAAAGGTGTTTGGTGTGACATTTGGAAAGAGGAAGGAGGACAAGGAGAGCTGGTGGTGGAATGAGGAAGCACAGGAGAGTATACAAAGAAACAGGCTGGCAAAGAAGAAGTGGGATTGTCAGAGAGATAAAGAAAGTAGACAGGAGTAGAAGGAGATGAGGTGCATGGTAAAGAGAGAGGTGGTGAAGGCTAAGGATAAGGCGTATGAAGAGTTGTATGAAAGGTTGGACACTGAGGGAGAAAAGGACCTGTACCGATTGGCTAGACGGAGGGACCGAGCTAGTAAAGATGTGCAGCAGGTAAGGGTGATAAAAGATAACGAGGGAAACGTACTCACAAGCGAGGAGAGTGTGTTGAGCAGATGGAGAGAGTACTCAGAGTGGCTGATGGAGAGAATAAGAGGGAGAGAAGGTTGGTTGATGTGCGGATAGTGAATCATGAAGTGTAGTGGATTAGCAAGGAGGAAGTAAGGACAGCTATTAAGAGGATGAAGAATGGAAAGGCTGTTGTTCCAGATGACATACCTGTGTAAGCATGGAGGTGTTTAAGTGAAATGGCAGTGGATTTTTTAACTAGATTGTTTAATGAAATCTTGGAAAGTGAGAGGATGCCTGAGAAATGGAGAAAGTGTTTTGGTACCAATTTTTAAGAATAAGGGTGATGTGCAAAGCTGTAGTAACTACAGAAGGATTAAACTGATCAGTCACAGCATAAAGTTATGGGAAAGAGTAGTGGAAGCTAGGTTAAGAAAAGAGGTGATGATTAGTGATCAGCAGTATGGTTTCATGCCAGGAAAGAGCACTACAGATGCGATGTTTGCTCCGAGTGTGTTGATGGAGAAGTACAGAGAAGGTCAGAAGGAGTTGCATTGTGTCTTTGTTGACTTAGAGAAAGCATATGACAGGATGCCTAGAGAGGAGTTGTGGTATTGTATGAGGAAGTCGGGAGTGTCAGAGAAGTATGTAAGAGTGGTACAGGATTATGTACAAGGGTAGTGCGACAGCGGTGATGTCTGCGGTGGGAGTGACAGATGTGTTTAAGGTGGAGGTGGGATTACATCAAGGATCACCTCTGAGCCATTTTTTATTTGTAATGGTGATGGAAAGGTTGACAGACGAGATCAGACAGGAGTCCCCATGGACTATGATGTTTGCAGATGACATTGTGATCTGTAGTGAGAGTAGGGAACAGGTGAAGAGACCCTGGAGAGGTGGAGATATGCTCTAGAGAGAAAAGGAATGAAGGTCAGCAGAACTAAGACAGAATATATGTGTGTGAATGAGAGGGAGGATAGAGGAATGGTGAGGATGCGGGGAGTAGAGGTGGTAAAGATGGATGAGTTTAAATACTTGGGATCAACAGTTCAGAGTAAGGGTGGGTGTGGAAGAGAGGTGAAGAAGAGAGTACCAGCAGGATGGAGTGGGTGGAGAAGAGTGTCAGGAGTGATTTGTGACAGACGAGTACCAGTAATAGTGAAAGAGAAAGTCTACAAGAGGGTAGTGAGACCAGCTAGGTTATATGGGTTGGAGACAGTGGCATTGACAAAAAGGCAGGAGTCAGAGCTGGACGTGGCAGAGTTAAAGATGTTAAGATATACACTGGATGTGACGAGGGTGGACAGGATTAGGCACAAGTATATTAGAGGGTCAGTCCAGGTTGGAAGGTTTGGAGACAAAGCCAGAGAGGCAAGATTACGTTGGTTTGGACATGTGCTGAGGAGGGATGAAAAAGATGCCAAGGATGAAGCTGCCAGGTAACAGGAAAAGAGGAAGGCCTAAGATAAGGTTTATGGATGTGGTGAGAGAGGACATGCAGGTGGTTGGTGTGACAGAGCAAGACGCAGAGGACAGGAAGAAATGGAAACAGATGAGCCACTGTGGCGACCCCCTAATGGGAGCAGCCGAAAGAAGTTGTTCTGTACTTAATCCTGATGGTAGAGCTGCCTCAACGCAGCTATTAACATACTTGTGTATGTCTTCTGTGAACAGTTCTGTGTAGGCAGTCATGTTCTCAGGGGTTTATCGGTGACTGAAATCACTTAAGAGTAGAAAGTTAGCTTTAGAGTAGTTTCTGAGCATTCTGGGGTATGTTGGCGTTCAATATTTATTTTTATTTCAAAGACGACCGTTTTTGTGGTCTGATCTTAAGAGAGGACATTACACTAGGGTGTGTGCAGCTCTCTCTCAAATTAGTGATGACTAGATCCAGTATGCTTGCGCAGGTGGCTGGTCTACTCATAGTTTTATAGATTGTTACTATGCTAATGACCTCAGGGCCCTTTCTAAGCTTAGACAAGTTTTCCCCAAAAGAATAATGATATCCTGTACCAAAACAGCACATTGAGTGCCAGGCATTTACAAGCTACCTCTGTCCAGAAGGGGGACAGGTGCCAGGCCAGGTGTCAATTTCTTACTTCCCATCCACTGGTCTAGATTGCGCTTAAACTGGGTAACAGACAAACTCAGCTTCACATATATGAAGCCTGTTCCACAGCTGGGACGCACGTCTTTCCAGCATGATTTGTTTAAATCACAGACAAAATTCAGGTACCTAGACTTTGTATTTCTGTAGTCTATGACTTACAAATATATATAAGCGAGGTATTTGCGGCTGCCTTTTACGCAAGGCATAGCTCACCCCTCAGCAATCTATAGGAGACAGTACAAAAGTGCTTTAAGGCGTTCTGCAAATGAAAGGCTTGTTGTGCCTTGTATTCTTTTCAAAGGAAACCTCTGATGTCACTCAAGTTGCTGCACAAGCCTAGTCAGGTAAAAACCAAAGATAGCATTACACTCTACGACTGGTCTGATAAGAAAATAGGACTGTGAAATAATGACCTCTTTGGCCCTAGCTGCCATATCCTTACTTATAAGCTGTGCAACATAAAAGGATTTCCGTACCACTGTGGCCACGTGGTGGTCGAAGGTAAGCTACTGTATGTGCATACCCAGATCACAGACCATTGGGTTGACTCTTAGGGGTGTACCATCAACATGGTAATTAGCTGGGATGACTGACTTCCTAAAGGGCACAATTACACATTTGTTATAGAGAGAGACCTTCTTGAATACAAGTGTCTGCAGGGGAGTTGATAACCCCTAACCTGCAAGCTGCAAACTTGACCAGTCCTAAACCTTTAGCATTTGCTTCCATTTCAGAGAAATAAATGCCAAAAAGTAGTGTGACCATTTCAGAGTCCTGGGGGACTCTGCTAGTAAATGGCCACTTGGTGGAGGTGGCCTCACCTAATTTGATCTCCTTGGTCCTATCAGTGAGCCAGCTAGCTATCCAGTGGGTGATAAAAGAATTTATACCCAATTTAGTGAGCTTGTCTAAAAATGTCTGAGTGGGGTATTGTATGAAGAGCCTTGGCCAGGTTGAGGTAAGCTATCTGCACAGTCTTGCCTTACCCTCTCAAAGTCCATCAGATTTATTAGGCATGACCTTCTTTTACAAAAGCTGACCTGAAATGGGTCCAGTGTTTGCAGACTAACCATATCCTCATTTACCACGTCCATGATTCTATGGCTTTATATATGTGGCTAGTAAGACTTAATGACCTGTTGTTACCTGGACAAATAGTTGGACCTCCTTTGTGCAGAGGAATGACTTGTAGCCATCTTCCATTCACTGGGCACAAAACCTGACTGCAAGCTCTAGTTGAAAAGTAATTCAAGTGGACCAGAGGGATCATATTTCATGCTATTTATTATGTGTGTGTGTGTGTGTGGGGGGGGGGGGGGGGGGGCAGGGGGTAGAAATTTGAGATGAACCTGTCAGCCAAAAGGTTGGCAATGGCCTTTGGTTCCTCACTTTACATACAAAAAAAAAGGGAGGGGGGGGGTATGTTTCATGCTACTTTATTAAAATCCCGGGATGTTACTGGGGCCTATCAATGCAGTGTTTTTGGCCTCAGCAAGTGGAGTGATGACCTTTCCCAAATAATGGCTAAGGGATTGTGGTATGCTGTTATTTCCTCTGGATTATGGGGGGGTAGGAGAAATTTGAGCTGAACCTGTCAGCCAAAAGGTTAAATGCCTCTGGTTCAGCATGGATGATGTAATTTACAATAAGTTTACAATAAGTCCTGCACATTGCTGCATATTTCCCAGAGGTTATGGACACAGCTGTAGAAAGCTTTGTGGATGTGCTTTGCCTGAGAAGCTATTTTCTTCTTCAGACTTAGCCTTTGAAGTGTTAGTTAATCCTCTTAGCTGCCTGTTTAGATTGGTCAGGGTGCTTTTAGTATGTATGGCTTTTTTCCTCCTATGGTTGGCCAAGATTTTGTTCTATTGTTGTATAACCAATTGATACTGGGATTCCACCAAGGTGGCTTGTCTTTTGAGTCTTATTCTTAATACAGCTGGGTACAGTTCACTCTACACAGCTATCAATATGGCTATATAGAGATTTTGTAAATAGTTCAGCATATACTATGGTGTTTACTGGGTTTGACGGCACTTGAAATTTAGCCAAGGTGTCACTTAATAGACACAGGTTAGCCTTGGAATAGTTCCTAAATGTTTTTGGTTTTGCTGGATCCCTGGATTTAATTCTTATTTCAAGCAATACTGCCTTATGGTCAGATCTGACAAGCAAAGACATTACATTGGTTGAAGAACATCAGCCCCCTTATGTCTGTGATTTCAAGGGTCAAGGAGGTTTGTACCCTTGGTAGGAGAATGGATCAACTGTTCTAGGATATTGGTATTAAAGGTTAGGAATCATTAGACTCATGCATTAGAAGTGGTGCAGAATTCCCCAATCTATAAAGGGGTAGTTGAGATCACCCATGAATATCATATTGGATTGAATGGTGAGGGACTAGTACATTGAGAGGTAGGAAGGGTTTCCTGAGATACATATAGGTTTGCAAGGATATACAAGTCCTGTTTACAGTGAACTGAACATGTATGGGTTCCAATTGGTCATATACTAACTAGTCTGGATGTGAGGTTGGTTTTAATATATACACACTCCTCCCATCTTTAGCTCCCTCCCATGCAATAGCTGGTCTAAAGGTGTGAAAGGCTTTATAACCTTGCATTGCTGCTCTCCATGACTTTAAACCATGCTCCCATTACTACACTACTACCACAGATGTCCCATTACTACACAGATGTCTACACTCTCCAAGGAGAGGAAGGCTTGCAGGGAGTCCAGTTTAACACGACTTCTACAGCACTTTGCAGTGCCACCTTCAGATATTCCTTTAGACTGGTTGCTGCCAGGTGTGCGGGACGTCACACACAGGACCATAAACCAGGGGCCTTAAATGTGACATATGCATGCACAGAACTCAGAACTGACTGCCCAGTTGGACAGTAGTCTAAATAGTACCAACTGATGCAATCTAGACAGGGTAAATGTAGTGAAGGGGGATAGGTGGGTGGGAAGGAATACTGCAACATGGTAGAGAAGGACATCTATGGTTATGGTATGATTTTACACAACTATTCTGTCCTTCTATTGCTATGTTGCAGTATTCTTACTGTGGGAGAGTGCCACAGCTCAAGTAAGAGAAAGGGTGGTGGAAGAAGCTGCAATTCCAGGAATCTGTGCAGAACTGCCCTTGCAAATCCTGCTATGGCTCTGGAGACATGATCCAATTTGTAATGTTTGGTGAAGGTATGCACAGAGGACCACGTGGCTGCCTCAAGAATGGTAGCTGTATCCAGGCCTTTGACAAAGGCCCCAAAAGAAGCCACAGCTCTTGTAGAGTGTACCTTGCCCCATGAGGTAAGTGTTTGCCGTGGCAGGAATAGCAGAAGGAGATGGTTTGGATACCGCCTTGTCCAGGGGCCTAGGGTGGAAGGGCACAAAGAGCTGAATGGATTTTCTGATAGCTTTGGCTTTGCTTTGTCCAAATAGAACCTTAATTGACTGTGGGCATCAAGTGAATAGAGTATTTTCTCACTGTCATTCTGTGGGGAAGGAAAGAAGGTGGATAAGTGAACAGACTGATTGAGGGACAGTTCACTGACCACTTGGGGCATGAAGGAGGGTCATCCTATCTTTGTGGAAGATTGTGTAGGGTGGGGATGCCATTAGTGCTTGTAATTCTGAAACCCTTTTTGGCTGAGGTAAGGGCTACTAGTAGGACAGTTTTCCATGTGCACATCTGCAAAGAAGCACAGAGAGCTGGCTCAAAGGAAGCAGTTGTGAGTTTTTCTAGTACATAGTTTAGGTCCCAAAGTGGAGGAATAGGTTTCCTGGTGGTCTAAGGTGAAGAACCCCTTTTCGGAATAGTCTGACATCCAATCTGGAAAGCAGAAGTGGGTCCAGAGGTAAGCAAGCAGAAATGGCAGATAAGTGGACCTTCACTGATGAATATGAAAGGTCTAATTTTATGAGCTCACACACACAGGCTAAGACTACAGGAACATCCACTTGGATGGGGTCCCTTTGCCTTTGGAGACACCCTGCTGAGGGCATCTGCCTGATGGTTTCCAGGGATGGGGCTCCCAGCCGGAAGCATAAATACCTTCTGGATCACCTGTTCATTTTTATATGACAGTACGCATCCTGAAAGTCTATTCAGCACATCCAGTTGTCCTTGCCCAGAAATGAAGAATGGACTGAATCATGACCATCCACAACATGGTGCGTCAAACCGATTTGTTCAACACGCTGAACTGTAAAATCCATCTCCAGTCCCCGGTCTTCTTTGGCATTAAAAAGAATATTGAGCAAGTTCTGGATTCTATTTGGTCTGGAGGGATCTGTTGGATGACTCTGTTTTCTAGCAGCTTCTGGATTTCTAGTGCTGCTCTTTCCCTCTGATTGGGTGGACCATCAGGGATTTTTCTTGGTGACAGAGATGGAAGGGAAAAGGGAATAATATGTCCACTAGAAATAATTCTTTGCACCCAAGTGTCTTTTATGTCTAGCCAGGCTTCCTGGTGCAGAGATAAGAGATCCCCGACTGCCTCCAGAGGAAGGCAATCGGGCCTCCCTTCAGGAGTGCTGAAAGACGAGTCAGAAAAATATATCTACCTAGACCCTTGGTTTTGCGGGCAGTCTCTGTCACTGGGGCATTTTCTGCCATTATCGCCCCTCCTTATCTTGGGGGGGGGGGGACTACCTCCACCTGTGCCCTGGAAAAGACCCCGAGATTTCCTGAACACATTTTTCTACCTCCTCGTTAATTCCTGGAAAAGGTTCGTTGAGGGATTGAAAAATGCACACCCACTGTAGAAAGGGTCCTTCCATTTTTTTTCACACCTGGAGTATACGTCTTTTACTGTGGGGCAAAACAAGGAGGAGCCATCAAAGGGAGCACTGATGAATGATGACTTGAAGGGCTCTGCAAAATTACACAGGTACATCCAGGTATGCCTCCTGTTGGAAATACCCGAGCCTGTGGTCTTTGAGGCACCTTCTGTACCATGCAAGATGAGCCTCAAGGACGAATTTCAAATGGATTGATATCAGCCAGCTGCACGGCCACAGAAGTTTGAGCTTCAACAGTAAAGGCTCCTGTAAGGGGAGTTTGAAAGTTCCTTAATCAAGTCCCTTTGCAGTTTCGTGAAGTGTGCCAATTAGCTTAGCGATTGGACAGTAAAAAAATCAATGAAGCATAAACTCACTTTCCAAATATGTCCAGTACCCTAGATTCTCTATTAGGGGGATGGGCAGTGGAACTCTGTTCTGTGAATTCCTTCTTTGCAGCTGCTATGACCATTGCATCAACTGATACCCCTTACTACAATGTTCTCTTTCCTGGTCTCTTGGGGATTAGCTCGATCGTATAAGGTTCCTTCCATGCCTGCTTAGAAACCAAATCAATAAGTTTAGCAGCAGGTGGGGTTACCCCAGGAGGTAGATGGGCCAGTCCTGAAAGCTTACAGAAATAATGACTCCTCAGGAGTTGGGATTTGAGCAGACCAACCACCCTTTTGTTTAAGGATTTCAAAGATGTCTCAAAATGAGACGTCATCAGGTGGTGATTTAAGAGACCTTTCTCCCTCATCAAAGACAGTATCCTCTTCGACAGACTCCTGGTGAGAGTTAAAGTGCTTCCTTTTGCATGTTACCTTCCTAGCACTTCTTTGGTGGGACGATCTAGAAGTATCAGAAGAGATGACAATACACGGCTAGGTTCTGTGGAAGCTTTGGGCTGGCTGCCCCGTTGGTGTAGAATGGCGAGGATCTCAGTGCAAAGTCAGCTGAGATGTTGAGGGTAGATCCAAAGGGGAAGGACCTATCTGACCTGCCAGAGCAGAGAAAACCCTCTTTACAACCTCGAAGGCAGACCTCTCAGGAGAGAAGTAAGTCAACAGAGCAGAGAAAGCAAGTTTCTGGACTGCCATTTCCCTCCGCTCAGACAGCTGTTTGCCAGATATGGAAGTGGACCAGAACTGTCCAACACCAAAACTCTGACAGAACTGTCCAACACCAAAACTCAGAGAAAGAGACTGCTCCTAAAACTTTGGAATCAATTCTATCCCCGGAAGCTTAGGCTCTGAGAGTCATCCAGATCCGAAGATGTCGGGGCTGGTGCACTCATACTAACAGTCGGATCCGAAGACTATGCTTGCTTCAGATCCAACCAGAAGGGCCTGGAACACTGGGATCTGCAGATTCACCACAGAATGGGTCAGAGAAAGTTATCTGTGGAGTATTAGATGGATGGTGTTCCTGACCAGAAGGGGTAGGAATCATGAGGACTCCTCTGTATTTGCTTCATGGAGAATTTTCCTCATCATCCTTTCCACTTTTGTCTCAGACTTCTGGAGGAATCAGAGGATACCACGGAAGGAGACAGCGCCGTTCCAAAAACGGGGAGAGCACCCTGGAAGGGTTCGGATCCATGCTGGGCGAACACACAGTATGAGGAAATGTTTTAGGATCTGGGGAATTCATATCAGAGTACATTTTGTGGATCGGAGATAGGACTAGCAACATATCTGAGTGGAGACGGTGAGATTCCCAAGAGGTGTAGGATCAGACTTTGACTTTTTCCTTGGCTCAGATGAAGTAGATGCAGTGGAGTCTGAAGATCTGGACCTTTTTGAAGGGTCCCTGGTTTTAGTCTTAAGAGACTGAACTCCAGAAATGGCTTGAGAAAAAAGTTGGTGATAGCCACATTAAAATTAATTTATTTCCTCTTTCCATTAAAATTCTGGGGTTGAACCCACTACAAATGTCACATTCTTGATTGAGATCTTCAGACCCTAAATAATAAACACAAATGTGTGGGCATCTGAAAAAGGTATCCTGTCCCCACATTTATCACATTTTTGAATCCTTTATTAGACATTGTAAATATCCCCAACCAGATATCATACAATACTCAAAAATTTAATACTTAAAAATCCAGAGAATGATCAAGTACCACTACGGACAGGGAAAAAAAAAAGTGAGAATAAGTTGAGACTTTTTTTTTTATGAGAAATTTTAACTATAAAGAAATATCCAGGGAATTATGGCTAGGCTTGTATAGGCTCCTAAGGCCGATAGCCTAGTACCAACCTATGAACCTATAAAAAGAAGGAAAGAAAGAGGGCAGAAAAGACATACCAAAAGTGTCTGAACGTGAGAAAGCTGGTCAAGAAACCGAATAAACCTTCTTGCAAAAGAAGCACTTATCAAGAAATAACTGGTTTGAAAAATTTTACTTATCTACACCAAGTAGCTCGACAGCAAAGGCAGCCATGCCTAGACACAAAAGTGGCAAACGAGAGCTGAAGGACTTTAGACACGGTGCATTATGAGTAGGAAAGCAGCTTAAGAGTTTGTCAGAGGCCACGAGCTAGTGTAACGTTCATGTCAGATCAGTGTCAGCTCCAAACCCTCCATTGAGGAATAAATGGAAAAACATGTTTAAATATGCTAAAAAAGGTAGATGTGCCAAAAGTGTTAGTGCTTCAAACTATCAGACCTTTCCTTTAAAACTGGAGCAACAGAAACATTTGTTCAAGTCAGGCAAAGCATCAGAATTTAAAAGGATTTACAATGACAGTTCCCTAATAAGAAAGGTAGCTTGCTACTCATTTCCCTGAAAGTACAGTTGTGTACACCATAAATGTAGATATTAGAGTGTATTCACTGTTGCAGTCATCACATTTGGGTTATCCTGCCAGAGGTATCCCTCAGTCAGCCCGAATACCAGAGGCTTAGTATTTCTGCGTCGGTTGCTGTCACTTCGGGACTGACGTCAGGTCTTCAGTGGTTTAAAAACAGGCAGCAGATGCCATTACATCAGTTTTTCTTGCCCCAAATGTCAGGAGCCCCCAAACAGGGAACTAAGTTATGATGGAATAACACCACCAGTAAAAAGTAAATACCAATAGCCCTGTACGGAGTGAGGAAGTGAGAGAGAAAGAGGGAGAGAGAAGGGGACTGGAGGGTAGGAAAAGTACAGTTGTGTACACTTACCATAAATGTAGATGTTAGAGTGTATTCACTGTTGCAGTCATCACATTTGGGTTATCTGCTTGCAGTTGCCTTCAGTCGGCCTGATTATCAAAGTCTTGGGTCCTGCATCAGTTGCTGTCTCATCTTCCATGATGTCAGGTAGTCAGGGGTATAAAGCATGCAGCCGATACCATTACATCAGTTTTTCTTGCCCCAGATATCAGGTGCCCCCATAATGGGAAGCAATTATATATAAGGTTACACCTCCAACAAAAAAAGTAAATACACCAAAAAGCTTTAAGCATATTAAACAAGAATAGAGGTATAGCCAATAGAAGTCAGGGGCTGGAGGGAGGGCAACCAGGACTGCAACAGTGAATACACTTGAACATCTACATTTATGGTAAGTGTACACAACTGTACACTATGTTCTTCATGTTTCACTGTTGCAGTCATCACATTTGGGTAGATTCCCAAAGCTAAGTATGGGAGGAGGAAATTAGACAGCATTAGGACCAGCTACAAGGCCCTGCAAGACTGCAGTGGCAAAGCCAGTTCTGGATTTAGAAAAAATTGGCAAATGGTAATGCTTGGTGAATGTACACAACTCCAGGTAGCAGCTTCTAGGATGTCCCTGGTAGGAACACCTCTGAGAAAGGCTGTAGAGGTAGACGCAGCCCTGGTTGAATGTGGTCTTATCCCCCTGTGGGGTAGGTTTTCCATGGTGCTTATAGCAGAAATGAATGCAATGGCCTATCCACTTAGAAATGGTTTGCTTTGAAATGGCCTTCCCATCTGCCCCTGCAGCAAATGCAACCAGCAGCTGTGCAGATTTCCTGAGAGGTTTAGCTCTGTCCAAATAAAATCTAAGTTGTCTGTGCACATCCAAGGAGTACAGTATTCGTTCCCCTTTGTTCTGTAGATTAGAAAAGAAGGTTGGCAAATGAATGGACTGATTAAGGGCCCCATTGTATACCCACTGGGCATGAAGGAGGGATTGGTCCTGAAGGACACCCTGTCCACAAGAAAGATGATGAAAGGCTCCACTGTCATGAGGGCCTGTAATTCAGACACCCTTCTTGCTGAAGTGATGGCTAAAAGGAAGGCTGTTTTTCAAGAAAGGAATTTCAACTATGCATTTGCAGCTGGCTCAAAAGGAGGTAGAGTGAGCTTTTCCAATGCAAAGTTAAGGTCCCAAGCTGGAGTAGGGGCTCTCCTGGGTGGTCTTAAAATTTTGGCCCCTCTGAGGAACTGCTTCAGCAGTGGATGAGAGAAGAGGGGTGGTTCTGTATTGTAATGAGCTGAAATGGCTGAAGCATGAATTTTGATGGAGGAAAAGGAAAGGCCCTTGTGAAGCATCTCAGTTATGTATTGAAGAATATGAGGTAAATTGGGCACTGCTGTGCCCATCCCCAGAGTTAGGTTCCAGGAACAGAATCTTTTCCATTTTTCAGCGTAGGATTTTTTAGTACTAGGCCTCCTTACCTCCAGAATGCCATCCATCAATTGCTTACTGAGGGATGGTAATGGAGAGATCAGGTAATTAGCCAGGCTGCCAGGTTCAGGGTTTGAAGCTGTGGGTGCAAAATCTGTCCCTCCTGCTGGGACAGCAGGGAAGGGGTCTGAGGGAGGTGCCATGGTGCCAGCAGTGACACACTGCGCAAGAAGGGGTACCAGTGTTGGCATGGCCAGTCTGTGCAATCAGTATTGTCCTGTTTGATCTTTAGTAGTACCCCTGGAGAGGAGAGGCAGAGGGGGAAAGGCATAAACTGAAGTCCTTGTGAAGAATTTGCCCAACTGGTAGTTCTGGGGGGAGGCAAACAGGTCTGTCTCTGGGCTCCATTTGTATCTCAACATGTTGAATATCTTTGGTTCCAGTTTCCACTTGTGTGGGGTCCATGAGACTTCTGCTTAGTTCGTCTGCCAGTGTATTTTGCTTTCCTGGCAGGAATTAAGCCTGTAGCTCAAGGCTGTGTTCCACAGAGCCATGGCTAGTATGTAGAGAGGGCATAAGTGGGTTCCCCTGTGCTTGTTTATTTACCACATAACAGTGGTGTTGTCCGTCTTTACTATTAATTATCCTTGAAGAATGTGGTCCTTGAAGGCTGTCAAAACATTCTGTACAGCTAACATTTCTTTTTGATTGACATGCAGGTGCATTTGACTTGGGTTCCGTTTGCCCTGAATGCACTTCCCTGCCAAGTGAGCCCCCCCATGCACAGTCTGATGAGTCTGTCGTTAGGGTTTGGGAGGCAGGGGGTAGAGTGAATGGCAGTCCCTTGTTTTAGTGGCAGGCCTCTGCCCACCAAAGGAACTTTATCTGTAGATAAGGTATGATAGGAATCATTGATTCAAGATCCTGAGAATGTTGACACCATAGGAGTTTTAGATAACATTGTAGTTTCCTCATATGCAGTCTTGCATATGGAATTAAGAGAATGCAGGAGGCCATGAACCCCAGGGCTTGCAGTATTTTCCTTGCAGATAGCTGGGTCTTTGTGGCCAGTAGCCTGAAGTAGGCTGCCAAATTAACTTGTTTCTCTGGCTTGAGGTAGGCCATCTGGAAAGTTGTATTCAAGCTTGCTCCCAGGAATACAATTTGTTGGCAGGGTACAAGATGTGATTTTTTTTTCGTTAATGGAGTACCCCAGAGAAGTTAGCAACTTCTTTACAAACGCTAGATGATTTAATAGTATGTTCTGGCCTTCTGCCTGAATTAGACAATCATCCAGGTATGGGTATATTTGAATATTTCTTTGCCTGCAAAATGCAATGACTGGAGCTAGGCACTTTGTGAGTACCCTGGGCGCAGTAGATAAGCCAAAGGGTAGTGCAGAGAACTGATGATGCATGTTGCCTGCTTTGAAGCGTAGGTATCTTCGGCAAGATTCCCTTATTGGGATGTGCAGGTAGGCTTCCTTTAAATCCAGTGTTGCCAACAAGGCATCCTTGCCTAGCATAGGAAGCAGCTGCTGAAGAGTTAGCATATTGCATTTTGGGATCACCAAAAATGTGTTTAGGATAGACAGGCCCAGGACAGGATGCCAGGAATTGTCTTTCTTGGGTACCAAGAAAAGTCAAGAGTAGAAACCTTGTCCCCCTTCCTTTTCTGGGACAGGATGAATAGCCCTGATGCTTTTGAGAGAGAGAACTTGTTTTTGAGCCTCTGCCCACTGATTTGGGGGTAGATCTGGCCAACCATCTGAGGTTGGTAAGGAGTGGAAGTGGAATCTGTAACCTTGGGAAACTATATTTAAAACCCATTTGTCCTAGGTAATGAGTTCCCAATTTTTTGCCTGCAGGGCAATCTTTCCCCCTAAAGGAACAGTCAGTTGTGCAGGGCTTGGAAGTTTTTAAGTTAAGTCACTGAGACAGTTTACCACAGGGGGAGTCTTACTACTCCCTGCTTTGGAAGTGGGAACCCCCACTGCTTAGTCCCTGTGAGTGTCTTGGGACTCAAGCCTGGGTGTTCTGCTGGTTCTGGGTTCAGACTGAAGGCCTGGAAGAGGCAGGAAAGGACCAATTCTTAGAGGGCCAATGCCTACTAAAATCTGAGAAGCTGCACTTGCAGGAAATCTTTAACAGTTTGCATAGATTAAAGTTTTTCCTCCATCTTTTTATGTACTACTACTGCTTTTTTGCCAAATAGGCGGACTTAGTTTAAGGGAGCATCCAGCAATTTAGCTTTAACATGATCTGGCAAAGATTGCTCCTTGAGCCAAGCATGCCTTCTAAGTACAGACCAGGTGACAGCAGCCCTGCAAGATGCCTCTAATGAATCAAAACCACATTGCAAAGTATGTTTTCCAACTTGTTCAGCAGAATGCATTAAATCCTGTAGATCATTTTCAGCAGTCAGGAATCAACAATTTTCTTTTTAAGCAATCCAATAATATGCTGCTGATACTTCAACATATGAAACTGGCAGTTTAAGGCCCTAATGGCCAAGGTTGCAGAAGTGCATACTTTCTTACCCCATCTATCCAGTGCCCTAGAATCTCTATCAGAGGGGGTAGGATTTTTGACAGTAGTAGCCTTAATGCTCTTGGGTCCCTGTGAAACGGTCTCAGGATCCACGGTAGGGTTTTTAAAGAGGAACGTGTGAGAGTCAGGAACCCTGTAATAGCCATCAGGTTTTCTAGGAGCAGGAGGTAGAGAGTCAGGGGCCAAGCTAGATTCCGAGAAGGCATAATCAGCAATGTCCAGTACAGGGGGGATAGCTAAAGGCCTGTGTTGGGGCAGGAGTAAGAAATCCCTAAGCCTCTTTTTAGAGTCAGAGTAATCCTGGATTTCCCAGCGAAAATGCTCCCCTAGAGAATGCAAGGTTTCACCAAAAGAGAAATCCTCTGGAGGGGAAGCAGAGGGAATGGAGTCCTCTGCATCAGAATCCTCATAGGTAGATAAGGGTAAATCCTGGTCATAAGAGGAAACAAAAATTTCAGAATCCTGATAAGAAGAATAAGGGAAATCATTCCTAGGTCTCAGAGTGGGAAGGGTGGCTTCCCCTGATTAGAGTAACAAGGTTTTCAGCCATTCTTATTTGTTTTTTAGGCATAGGGGCCTGACCATGCGGTCTGGGTGTCGGTTTTCTAGGCATGGACAGAGTTTTAGGTCTTGAAGAAGAAGATGGCGTCGGTTTAATATGCAACTCAGTAGGCCTAAATACACCCTCAGAAGCCAGTGCCTGCACAGTGGCTCTGGACCCATCCAAGGTAGAGACATCCGCAGGTTCCACAGTTGAAGCATCTCATGACATACTGGACTCCGAATGGGTCCCAGCAGAGGCCTGCGAAACTGAAGAAGCGGGTATCAGAGGCAGCGAAAGCACCTCACTGAGCGCCGGCTAACTGACGACTAGCTTAGGAGAACCATCGACAGCTATGAACCTATGCGGTCTGTCTCTGTCCTTATCTTTGCGTTTTTTCGTAATGTTGGTAGTCGGGTGGCTTACCGAAGCCATTTCTGGATAATTGAACAAAGTACCAAAATATTTAGAAGCGTAAATAAACAGACTATGAATAGTTCTTTGTTTAAATAAGGCACAAAACTGACAGCGAGGTACGTCATGGTCTGGGCCTAAGCAAGGAATGCAGTATGAATGCAAAACTTTATGAGGTATTTGCTTTTACAAGAAATACAGTTGTTAACTTTTACTGACATCAGTTTAGAGCAAGAAAAAGTTTCCCCAATGGGGTACTTAGCTTAGTTGAAGACTTCGGTTCTGAAACTCGAAAATGAAAATTTCAGGAGTCGGCCGACCTGCACTTGTGAACTGCTTCTGCTTCCGGCACCACACGGCAAGAAAGACTGATGTAATGGTGTCAGCTGCATGCTTTATACCCCCGTGACTACCTGACGTCATGGAAGATGAGACACCAACCGACGCAGGACCCAAGACTTTGATAATCAGGCCGACTGAGGGCTACTGCAAGCAGATGACCCAAATGTGATGACTGCAACAGTGAAACACTAAGAACATCTGTACTATGTTCTTCATGTTTCACTGTTGCAGTCATCACACTTGGGTTGATTCCCAAAGCTGCAGAATGGGTGGAGGCAATCAAGAAGAGTTGGGGCTTGCTAGTATGCCCCGCAGGACTGCGGTTGCAAAGCCCGACCTGGATTTGGAAAAGATAGGCAGGTGGTAATGTTTGGTGAAGGTATGAACAGAACTCCATGTTGCAGCTTCCAGAATGTCCCTGGTAGGGACTCCTCTGAGAAAGACTGTAGAGGTTGAAGTTACCCTAGTGGAATGTGTTCTGACCCCCTGTGGGGGTAGTTTTCCATGGTGTTTGTAACAGAAATATATACAGAGTACTATCCATTTGGAAATTGTTTGTTTTAATATGGTCTTGCCCTCTCCCCCTGGTGCAAAGCTGACTAGTAACTGGTCAGATTTCTTAAAGGGCTTAGTCCTATCCAGGTAGAATCTGAGCTGTCTGTGCACATTTGGAGAGTGCAGGATCCTTTCCCCATTATTTTGAGGTTTAGGGGAAAAAAGGTGGGCAAATTAATAGATTGACAGCCACATTGGACACCACTTTAGGCATGAAAGTTGGGTTAGTCCTGAGGGAGACCCAGTCAGCATGGAAAATGATGAAGGGTTCCACAGCCATAAGTGCTTGCAGCTCAGACACTCTTCTAGCTGATGTGACGGCCAAAAGCAAGGCAGGGTGCTGAGCTTTTCCAACACAAAGTTAAGGTCCCAAGCAGGGGTAGGGGCTCTTCTTGGAGGCCTTACGTTGTTAGCCACTCTCAGGAACTGCTTGAGGGTGTGAGAAGACACGTGGCTCAGTGCAGTAATGTGCAGAGATGGCAGAGGCATGGATTTTAATGGAAAAGAAGGAAAGGCCCCTGTGGAGTAGGTCTGCTAGGTAATCCGGGATGAGAGGTAAGGATGGCTGTGCTGGTTCAGCTCCTTTAGTCTGGATCCAAGAACAATACCTTTTCCACTTGTCAGCATAGGAATTTCTAGTACTGGGTCATCTGGCTTCACATATAACATCCAGGACCTGCTTGCTTAGGCTGGCCACTGGAGGAGAAGTCAAGGAATAAGCCAGGCTCAGGGTGTGCAATTTTGGATGCAAGAACTCTCCCTCTTGCTGAGTTAGGAGAGTTGGCATCTGAGAGGTGTGCCATGGAGGCAACGGAGACAGACTGCGCAGTAGTGGGTACTAGTGCTGGCGTGGCCAGTCTGGGGCAATCAAGATTGCCCTTTGTCTCTTCTCCCTCATTTTGAGTAGTACTCTGATAAGAAGAGGAAGGGGGATAAATGCATAGATTGAGAGGTTTTCCCAGTGGAAGGACAGGGCATCCACTTTCAGTGCTTTGCTGTGAGGTCCGCTGGTGCAGAATTTGCTGAACTGGTAGTTGTAGGGGGGAGGCAAATAGGTTCACCTTCGGGGTAATCTATTTCTGGGTCACAAGGCTGAAGGTGTTATGGTTTAATTGCCACTCGAGTGGGTCTAGGAGATCTCTGCTTAAGCTGTCTGCCAGAGAGTTTTGGTTGCCTGGCAGGAATTGGGCTTGAAGGTGAATATGCATGTCTGAGACAGTGTTCCAAAAGGGTCATGGCTAGCCTGCAGAGTGGTTAAGAGTGGGCTCACCCCTGCTTGTTGATGTACCACATCACTGTGGTGTTGTCAGTTTTGATTAGAAGAGACCCTGGAGAGAGTAGGGACCTGAAACCTGTTAGAGCATGCTGAATAACTAGCATCTTTTTCTGGCTGATGTGCAGATGAACTTGATTTGGGCTCCAGTGGCCCTGAATGCACCTGCTGTCCAGATGTGCACCCCAGGCATAGTCTGATGAGTCTATGGTTAGGGTCTGGGAGGCATGAGGTTGTGTAAAGGGAAGTCCCTTGAGGTGGTTGCATGGTGCTGCCCACCAAAGAAACTCCATCCTTAGACAAGGTATCATAGGTATGATCGTTTCCAGGTCCTGAGAATGTTGGCACCAAAGACTTAAGTACCAATGAAGTTTCCTCATATGCAGTCTGGCATATGGAATTAATAGAATGCAGGAGGCCATGAACACTAGAGCTTGCAGGATTTTCCTTCCGGATAACTGGGTTCTGGTGGCCATTTGAGAGAAGTAGCCTGTCAAATAGGCTTGCATTTCTGGAGTAAGGAATGCCACCTGGGATGCTGTGTCCAAGCTTGCTCCCAGGAATACAATTTTTTGACTGGGGACAAGTTTGGATTTCTTTTCATTGACAGTGTACCCCAGTGAGGTTAGAATGTCCTTCACAAATGTCAGGTGCTGCAACAACTTTTCCTGACTGCCTGCCTGAATCAGGCAGTCGTCCAAGTAGGGGTAAATTTGAATATTTCTTTGTCTGCAAAAGGGAATAGCTGGAGCCAGGCATTTTGTGAAAACTCTGTGAGCAGTGGATAAGCCAAAGGGAAGTGCAGAGAACTGATAATGCGTAGATCCTGCCCTGAAACGTAGGTATTTCCTGCAGGAGTCCCTGACTGGGATATGCAGATAGGCCTCCTTTAGGTCTAGGGTGGCTAACCAGGCATCTTTGGACAGGATAGGGAGAAGCTACTGAAGGGTGAGCATTTTGAATTTTATACCACCAGGAAGGTGTTTAGAATGGATAGATCTAAGATTGGGCGCCAGGTGCCCACTTTTCTGGGTACCAGGAAAAGGTGGGAATAAAAACCTAGGCTTATCTGTTCTGCAGGAACAGGCTGAATTGCCCTAATGGAGGGCAGGGACTGAACTTGGTTTTGTGCCTCTGCCCAATGTTTTGGAGGAAGATCTGGGAACCCTCTTGGGGTTGGCAGCATGTGGAAATAAAATTTGTACCCCTGAGATACTATGCTGACGACCCATCGCTGGTGATGGAAGCCCAGTTTTTTGCATGGTAGGCAAGTTTTCTTCCTAGGGGCACAAACAATTGGGCAGAGGTGAGGAGAGGAGTTGAGAAGTCACTGTGAATTCTTTCCATAAGGGGGTGGCTTAGCACTCCCTGTTTTAGAAGTGGAGGTACTCCATTGCTTAGATCTTTGCATACCCTGAGACTGTTGTCTGGGGGGTCTGCTTCCCCTAGGTCTAGTCTGAGGTAGCCTTGAGGGTGCTGGAAAGGACCTATGTTTCGAGGGGCAATGCCTATTGAATCTAGGAGGCTGTACTTGCAAAAAGTCTTTGACTGTCTGCATAGACTTAGCTTTTTCTTCCATCGTTTTTAAAACCTCTTGTGCTTTGCTGCCAAACAGATAGTCTTTGTTCAGAGGTGCGTCCAATAATTTTGATTTGACATGGTCTGGCAAGGTCTGTTCCTTAAGCCAGGCATGCCTTCTAAGTACAGAACCTGTGACTGCTGCCCTGCAAGATGCTTCTAGGGCGTCCAACCCAGATTGCAGGGTATGCTTGCTGACTTGGCTTGCGGAATGCATAAGCTCCTGTAATACTTTATTTTCTGCACAGACAGGGAAGGCAGATAATGTTTGCTTAATAAGTTCCATAGTATGTTGCTGGTATTTTAACATGTGGAACTGACAATTTATTGCTCTAATGGCAAGAGTTGCAGAGGTGTATATACTTTTTTTACCCCATCTGTCCAATGCTCGGGAATCCCTGTCCAAGGGGGGTGGGATTCTTAGCTGTAATTGCTTTTATTCCTTTAAGTCCTTGGGAGATGACCTCTGGGTCAGGAGTAGGATTCTTGAAAAGAAATCTGTGCAAGTCAGGGACTCTAGTACCCATCAGATTTCATGGGAGCAGGAGGTAAAGTATCAGGAGTTAGGCTGGATTCCATAAAGACATCATCCACAACATCCAGAACAGGAGGGATAGCTAAGGGTCTGCGCTGTGGTAAATCTTAAAATTACCCGAGTCTCTTTTTGGACTGAGAATAATCCTGGCATTCCCAATGGAAATGCTCTGTCAAAGTATGTAGGGTTTCACCAAAAGAAAAAAAGTACAGTTTTGTACCTACCATAAATGTAGATGTTCGAAGATCCACATTGCTGCAGTCCTAACACTTGGGTAGTCCGCTGTCCCTCGGTCGGCACGAATATCAGAGTATAAGGCTGACGTCGGTCAAGGCGCATTTGACTGACATCAGAACGTCAGGGTACAAATGCGCATGACCGACGTCATATCCTCAGTCTTTTCTTGCCCCAGATGTCAGAAGACCCTAAAAAGAAAGGTCAAAATCCATAGACAACAACTAAACAACCAACCAGCCTAACACCAAAAATATGTACAATATATACAATATATACAATTATACAATTATACCTCAGATGGATAACCCAACCCACACAACCACCTCAAACTACAGAGGGGAAGGAGGGTAAATTGGACTGCAGCAATGTGGATCTTCGAACATATACATTTATGGTAGGTACAAAACTGTACTATGTTCTTCATCTCACATTGCTGCAGTCCTAACACTTGGGCAGAATCCCAAAGCAGAGGTAAGGGAGGATGGCTAAACTATAATGAAGCAGGAGCTGCCAAAATGCCCTGCAACACAGCAGTGGCAAAACCAGCCCTGGATTTAGAGTACAGTGGAAGGTGGTAATGCCTAGAGAAGGTATGCACTGAACTCCAAGTGGCTGCCTCCAAAATATCCTTAGTAGCCACCCCTCAAAAACGCTGTTGAAGTGGCAGTAGCCCTAGTGGAATGAGGCCTAATCCCAGCTGGAATCTCTTTGCCATGATGGGAATAACAGAAAGCAATGCAAAATCCAATCCACTTAGAAATAGTTTGTTTTGACACGGGCTTGCCCTGAGAGCACAAAGCAAAAGAAACTAACTGCTGAGATTGTCTGAACCCTTTAGTTCTGTCCAAATAATATCGCAACTGCCTGTGTACATCTAAAGTGTGCAAAATCTTTTCCCCTTTAGTTTGGGGATTTGCATAAAAGTAGGCAAATGAATAGTTTGGTTTAAAGCCACACTAGAAACCACTTTAGGCATAAAGGAAGGATTAGTACGTAAAGATACCCTATCCTTATGGAAAATTAAGAAAGGCTCAACTGCCATAAGGGCCTGCAATTCAGAAACCCTTCTTGCAGAGGTAATGGCCAACAAAAAAGCAGTCTTCCATGACAAATATTTCAACTCAGCAGTAGCTGCAGGCTCAAAAGGTTGTAGAGTGAGTTTCTCCAACACAAAATTGAGATCCCAAGCAGGAGTAGGAGCCCTTCGTGGGGGTCTTATATTCTTTGCCCCTCTAAGAAATTGCTTGAACAAAGGATGAGAAAACAATGGTGGGTCACAGTCGTAGTGAGCTGAAATTGCTGCAGCATGAATCTTAATAGAAGAGAAGGACAAACCTTTGTCCAATAACTCAGTAAGATATTGAAGAGCCACACTTAAATCAGGCTCAGAAACATCCAAATCCTTAGCTGCACTCCAAAATAAAAATCTCTTCCATTTATCTGCATACACTTTCCTTGTACTAGGCCTTCTAGCTTCCAAAATCACATTCAAAACTTGTTGTGGAAGTTGAGACCCTCTATGGTTTAAAACAGAATATGCCATGCTGTTAGGTGAAGAGAGTGAAGTTTGACATTGAGCAAATGACTGTCCTCCTGGGACAACAGATGTGGAATCAAAGGCAAAGGCCATGGAGGCTTCTGTACTAGACTTCTCAGTAATTGGTACCAGTGCTGTCGAGGCCAATCTGGAGCTATCAAAATCATCCTTGGCTTGTCCTGTCTGGCCTTTAGAAGTTCCTTTGGGAGGAGAGGCAGAGGTGGAAAGGCATACACATGAAGATTTTTCCAACTGAAAGAAAGAGCATCCACTTTCCAAGCTGTGGGATGAAACCTTTGTGCAAAACTTTGGCAGCTGGTGGTTTAGTGGAGAAGCGAACAGATCTATGTCTGGAGTTCCCCAGGACACTGTCAATTTCTGAAATACATGAAGATCCAGTTTCCACTCGTGGGGATCCATGATTTCTCTGCTTAACACATCTGCTAAGGAGTTCTGTGCTCCCGGCAGAAACCTTGCCTGAAGACTTAGTTGTAAACTGAGAGCAGTCTCCCACAAAATCATTGCTTGCCTGCATAGAGGATAAGAATGTGTTCCCCCTTGCTTGTTGATGTACCACATGACCGTTGTGTTGTCTGTTAGAATCAACACCTGCCCTGGAAGAAGTAAATCCTTGAAAGCTATTAATGCAAACTGGACTGCTAACATCTCCTTCAAGTTGATATGTAGATGCTGTAGTCTGACAGGCCACTTGTCTTGTATCCACTTTCCGTTTAGATGAGCTCCCCAAGCTTTGTCTGAGGCATCTGTCGTTAAAATTTGACTCGCCTCTGGCGGGTCACAGAGAGTCCCTTGTTTAGGTGACATTCCTGAGCCCACCACAAAAATTCCTTTTGAATGCAAGGTATTATTTGAATGACAGTGTCCAGATGCTGGCAGTGCTGTGTCCATACACTTTTCAGATACCATTGCAACTTCCTCATATGCAGTTTGGCATTGGGAAGCACCAGAATACAAGATGCCATGAACCCTAAGGCTTGAAGGACTGTCCTTGCAGTCAGCCCGGACTGAAGAGATAGATGATGGAAGTAAAGGGAAAGATTCTTTTGTTTGTCCGGGGTTAGAAAGGCCATCTGGGATGCTGTATTCAGTCTTACACCCAGAAAGCACATGTCTTGAGAGGGTACTAGACTGGACTTTATTTCGTTCACAGAATACCCCAGGCATCTTAGCACTGCTATCACATATTCCAAATGACGAAGAAGCTCGTCCCTTCCTTGAGCCAGAATCAGGCAATCGTCCAAATAAGGATAGATTTGAATTCCTTTTAGCCTGAAGAAAGCTATCACTGGAGCCAGAACTTTCGTAAATACTCTGGGCAGTAGATAAGCCAAAGGGCAATGCAGAGCACTCATAGTGAGAAGTCCCAGTCCGAAAACGCAGATATTTCCTGCAACTTAGCCTGATAGGAACATGAAGGTAAGCCTCCTTGAGATCCAAAGTTACCATCCAGTGATCCTTGCCCAGAAGAGGTAAAAGCTGTTGTAACGTCAACATTTTGAACTTGGGAATGTCCAGATAAGTGTTGAGGATAGATAAATCCAAAATTGGTCTCCACGTGTTCCCCTTTTTGGCACAAGGAACAGGCGAGAATAAAATCCTAGGCCCCTTTCTGGCATAGGAACCGGCTGTATGGCCCCTATTTGGAGTAACAGAGAAATTTGCTTGTGAGCCTCTATTCTTTGTTGAGGAGGAATGTCTGGCATGCCTTTGAAAGGAGGCAAGGTATGGAAATAAAACCTGTAACCGTGATGTATGATATCCAGTACCCATCTGTCTTGGGTAATCAAACTCCAATTTTCTTTGAAAAGTGCCAACCTTCCTCCCAAAGGTGCTGCCAGGCGAGAAGGTTCTGGCAGCTGAAAAGGTAGGTCATTGGGTCTGTTTACGAAAGGACTGACCCCTGCCCTCACCGAAGACTGTGCAGGAGAACTCCCTGTTCTAGGCCTGAAAGAGCCCTGACCTCTGCCCCTGCCACGTCTAGATCTACCCCTAGACTGGGAATCATAAGAAGGATACGTCCACCCTTTAGTAGGCCAATTTCTACTAAACTTTGGAGGCTGAACCTGCAAAAATCTTTAACAGTCTGCATAGACTTAGCCTTGTCTTCCATTTTCTTTAAAACTGCCTCAACAGGAGAACCAAACAAGACATCAGATTGCAAAGGGCATCCAAAATCCTAGTTTTAACATGGTCAGATAAATTTTGATCCCTCAGCCAGGCATGCCTGCGAAGAACTGACCCAGTGGCAGCCACCCTAGACGAGGCCTGTACAGCATCAAAACCACATTGCAAAGAATGCTTACCCACCTGTTCAGAAACATGCACTAAATCTTGTAACTCTTTACAATCAATACCTTCCGCCAGAGCATCAACCTTAGATTTCAACTGTGAAAGGAGATAATTTTGATATTTCAACATGTGAAATTGGCAATTCAAAGCTCTCATGGCTAGAGTGGAAGAAGTATAAACTTTCTTTCCCCACCTATCCAAGGCCCTGGCCTCTTTATCTGCCGGAACTGGATTCTTGACAACAGAAGCCTTAACACCCTTAGGCCCCTGGCTAACAGTTTCTGGGTCTGCCCTAGGACTCTTAAAAAGATACTTATGAGCTTCAGGCACCCTGTAATACCTATCTGGTTTAACAGGAGCAGGAGGCAAAGAATCAGGATTAAGAGAAGCCTCTGCAAACACATCTTCCACCACATTCAGAACAGGAGGTATAGCTAAAGGCCTATGCTGGGGTAAAAACAAAAATTCCCTAAGCCTTTTCCAGGAATCAGAGAAATCCTGACCTTCCCATTTAAAATGCTCTCTCATGGAGTGAAGGGTCTCTGAAAAAGAAAAATCCTCAGGAGGAGAAGCAGAAGGAGTAGAATCATCCACATCAGAATCAGAATAATGAGAATACTCCTGCAAGTCTTCAGCCGAAGACTCAGACACATCCGAAGCCTGCTCATAATCACCCAACACAGGTTCCATCCTAGGCCTCTTATCAGGAGGGGGCATAGAGCCTCTAATTAAAGTAATTAAATCTTCTGCCATTTTAAGCATGTGCTTCTTGGGCACAGAACCTGAAGAACTAGGAATGACACCCACAGAAGCAAAACTAGACCTGCCTCTAGGAGAAGCCTTGGAAGCAGAAAGAGAGGGCCTAGACACCTTAGGAAGGGAGGGGAGTACAGTTACCTGAGAAGCCCCTACAGCCTGACCTGCCTCCTGGGAGGCCACATCCTGTAAAAACACAGTTTCTCCCTGGGACTCCAGAGAGGCCTCCGTCGGAACCACCGGTTCCACTGACGCCTCTAAAGAACCGGCGTCCGGTTCGGACGACTCCTCTAACCTAGGTTTAACTGCCTTATCCTTGCGCTTCTTTGAGGAAGCGCCGTAGCATCCGACGGCATATTGTAATTGCACCGCTTCCCAAAGACCAACCTGGCACAATCCAACCTACGCTTTATAGTGCGTTTATTGAACCTAGCACAAAAGCGACACCCAACAACGTCGTGCTCAGGTCCCAAACAAGGTATACACAAATTATGGTAATCCCTATGCGGTATCTGTTTCCCACAAGAAATACAGTTATTCACTTTTTCTGACATCCGGTAAACCACTGAGGCAAGAAAAAACCAAAATATTCCCCAACGGGGTACTTAACCAACTCTGACTTCGGTCTGAAACTCCAAATTCGAAAAATTTCAGAACGCCGAACGGCACTTGCAACACTGCTTCTGCATCGGACCATGCGGCAAAAAAGACTGAGGATATGACGTCGGTCATGCGCATTTGTACCCTGACGTTCTGATGTCAGTCAAATGCGCCTTGACCGACGTCAGCCTTATACTCTGATATTCGGGCCGACCGAGGGACAGCGGACTACCCAAGTGTTAGGACTGCAGCAATGTGAGATGAAGAACATCCTCTGGAGGAGAGGCAGAAGGAATGGATTCCTCTGTATCTGAACCCTCATAAGCAGATAAGGGCATGTCTTCATAATCAGAAAACCCAGAGGCGTCGGACTCCTGGTCAGATAAAGCTGCTGGGGACAAGTCTATTTTCCTTTTAGAAGGGGAAAGCTGGTTTCCCCTAATCAGCATGATAAGGTCTTCCGCAATTTTAAGCATCTGTGATAGTGGCATGGAAGCAGGCACTTGAGTTTGGGTCGTCGTTTTTTTAGGCGCGGCTCATACTCTGGGCCTTAGAAACTTGGTAGTTTTAGAAAGAACTGAAGATGTGAAAGAAGTTGTCTGTGTCGAAAATCGGTAGTGCGAAGAACGTCCTCAGAAGCCTGTGCCTGCACAGCAACTCCAGACCCATCCAAGGTAGAGACATCCACAGATTCCATAGTCAAAAAAAGAGTCTCACAGCATAGTGGACTCCGTACAGGTCTCGGTTACAGCTTGCAAATCCATCGAAGTGGGCATCAGGGGCTGCGAAAGCACCTCACTGAGTACCGGCGACTAGCTTAATGGAAGCGTCTTTGGCAGTTTTGAACCTGTGCGGTCTCTCTGTATTTATCCTTACTTTTTTTGGAGTATCGGTAGTTGGATGGTTTACCGAAGCCATTTCGGAATAAGGAGATCAACAGCGAAAGTATTTAGTGACAATAAGGGCCTGACTATGAATAGTTCAGGCATTGAACAAAGCATAAAACCGGCAGGGAGCGATGTCGTGGTCTGGGCCTAAACAGGTGATGCAGTAAGAATGGAAATCTCAGTGTGGTATCGGTTAGAGCAAGAAAAAAGGAACCCTAACGAGGTACTTAGCTTTAGAAGACTTCAACTTCAATTTCAGAAATGAAAACTTAGGTAGCGGCCGACCAGCACTTGTGCAAACTGCTTCTGCTTCGGGCTCCTCAGCAAGAAAGACTGATGTAATGGTGTCAGCTGCCTGTTTTCACACCACTGATGACCTAACGTCAGTCCTGAAGCGACAGCAACCAACGCAGAAATACTAAGCTTCTGGTATTCGGGCCGACTGATGGCTACCCCTGGCAGGGTAACCCAAGTGTGATGACTGCAACAGTGAAACACGAAGTACAGTACAGTTGTGTACACTAACCATAAATGTAGATGTTAGAGTGTATTCACTGTTGCAGTCATTACATTTGGGTTATCTGCTTGCAGGTAGCCCTCAGTCGGCCTGATTATGAAAGTCTTGGATCCTGTGTTGGTTGCTGTCTCATCTTCCATGACATCAGATAGTCAGGGGTATAAAGCATGCAGCCGACGCCATTACATCAGTTTTTCTTGCCCCAGATGTCAGGTGCCCCCATAAACGGAAGCAATTATATACAAAGTTACACCTCCAACAAAAAGCAAATACACCAGAAAGCTTTAAGCAAAGCAAGCAAGAACAGAGGTATACAGTCAATAGAAATCAGGGGGCTGGAGGGATGGTAAAGGTACAGTTGTGTACACTTACCATAAATGTAGACGTTCGAGTGTATTCACTGTTGCAGTCATTACATTTGGGTAATCTGCTGGCAGGTTGCCCTCAGTCGGCCTGAATTCCAAAGTCTTGGGTCCTGCATCGGTTGCTGTCTCCTCTTCCAGGTCCTCAGGGGTATAAAACAGGCAGCCAACGCCATTTTCTTTAGTTTTTCTTGCCCCAGAATTCAGGTGCCCCCCAAATGGGGAGCAAAAATATATGTACACTATATATACATGCAACAACATAAAGTTTACCTTCATCTAAAAGCAAATACACCACAAAGGCTGTAGAATATAGTGAAGGAAAGAGAAACGCCAGAATATAAAGGGGGATGGCGGGCAGGTAACCTGGACTGCAACAGTGAATACACTCGAACGTCTACATTTATGTCAAGTGTACACAACTGTACTATGTTCTTCATGTTTTACTGTTGCAGTCATTACATTTGGGTAGAATCCCAAAGCTATGGATGGGAGGCTGGAGCTAAACAGCATCAGGGGTGGCTACAAGGCCCTGCAGAACTGCAGTGGCAAAGCCTGCCCTGGACTTGGAGAAGAGAGGCAAATGACAATGCTTTGCAAAAGTATGAAGAGAACTCCAAGTAGCAGCTTCTAGAATGCCTTTGGTTGGTATCCCTCGGAGAAAAGCTGCTGATGTAGCTACAGCCCTGGTGTAATGAGACCTAATGCCCTTGGGCACCGGTTTACCATGACGCAAGTAGCAGAAACTAATGCAGTGGCTTATCCACTTTGAAATAGTCTGCTTTGAAATAGCCTTTCCCTCTGATCCTGCAGCAAATGCCACCAGTAGCTGCTCAGTTTTTCTTAGAGCTTTAGTCCTGCTCAAGTAGAATCTTAGTTGTCTGTGTACGTCCAAGGAATGCAGAATCTGCTCCCCCTTGTTCTGCGGATTTGGATAAAAAGTTGGCAGATGAATAGTTTGGTTAAGAGCCACACTGGAAACCACCTTAGACAAAAAGGAAGGATTGGTCCTGAGGGACACCCTGTCTGGGTAAAATATGATAAAAGGCTCCACAGCCATGAGGGCCTGCAGCTCTGAAACCCTTCTTGCTGAAGTAACTGCCAGGATTAAAGCTGTTTTCCATGATAGGAACTTTATATCTGCAGTAGCAGCTGGTTCAAATGGAGGCAGGGTGAGCTTTTCCAACACAAAATTGAGGTCCCATGCAGGAACTGGTGATCTTCTGGGAGGCCTTAAATTTTTGGCCCCTCTAAGATACTGCTTTAGCAAAGGGTGAGAAAAGATTGGTGGCTCTGTGTTGTAATGAGCCGAGATGGCAGAGGCATGGATGTTTATTGATGAAAAAGATAGGCCTTTGTCAAGCATCACAGTCAAGTATTGTAAAATATGAGGAATATTTGGCTCTGCTGTGTCAGTTCCTTGTGCTTGGTTCCAAGCACAGAATCTCTTCCATTTATCAGCATAAGATTTTCTAGTACTAGGTCTTCTGGCTTCCAAAATTACATCAATCACAGATTTACTGAGAGGTGTTGTTTGAATAACTACATGATCAGCCATGCTGCCAGGTTCAGTGTTTGGAGCTGATTGTGCAGGATCTGATTGTTTTGTTGAGAAAATAAGTGAGGTATTTGAGGCAAGTATCAAGCTGAGAATTGAGACATATTACTTAGGATTGGATACCAGTCTTGGCGGGGCCAGTCCAGGGCACATAGTAACAATTTTGTTTTTTTTTTTGTCTGACCTTTAGTAGGACCTTGGGAAGAAGAGGCAGAGGAGGAAAGGCGTAAACGGATAGGTTTTCTCCAACTGAAGGATAGGGAATCCACTTTCCATGCATGTCTATGATAAGTCCGTGTGCAGAATTTGTCCAGTTGATAATTCAGAGGAGAGGGCAAATAGGTCTATGGCTCCCCCATTTCTTTGTTATCATGCTGAAGACTTGTGGATCCAGTTTCCACTCGTGAGGGTCCATAAGGTTTCTGCTTAAGTCATCTGCCAGGGTATTTTGCTTTCCTGGCAGGAATGGAGCTTGAAGATGTACTTGGTAAGTGAAGGTTGTGTCCCACAGTGCCATGGCTAGTCTGCAAAGGGGGTATGAGTGTGTACCCCCCTGCATGTTTATGTACCACATAACCGTGGTGTTCTCTCTCTATCAGTAGTTGTCCTGGATGAAGTAAGTCCTTGAAGGCTGTCAGGGCATTTTGAACAGCTAACATCTCTTTTTGGTTGATATGCAGATGCATTTTTTTTGGGGGTCCATATGCCCTGAATGCATCTTCCTGCCAGGTGGCCCCCCCCATGCAAAGTCTGATGGGTCTGTAGTTAAGGTTTGGCTGGCAGTGGGTAGAGTGAAAGCCCGTCCCATGTTTTGGTGACATGCCTCTGCCCACCAAAGAAACTCCTTAGGTAGGTAGGGAATGAGAAGAATCATTGTTTCCAGACTGTGACAATGTTGACTCCATAAACTTTTTAGGTACCACTGTAGTTTCCTCATATGCAGTCTTGCATATGGAATCAGTAGAATGCAGGATGCCATGAACCCCAAAGCCTGCAGAATTTGTCTTGCAGATAACTGGGTTTTTGTTGCCATCTGGTTGAAGTAAATAGTCAGTTGCCTTTGTTTGTCTGGCGTGAGGAAAGCCATCTGGGCAGTTCTATTCAAGCTTGCACCCAGGAATGTTATCTTTTGAGAGGGTACCAGTTGTGATTTCTTTTCGTTTACTGTGTATCCTAGTAATGTTAGAAGCCTTTTCACAAACGCTAGATGCTGAAGAAGAATGTCACTGTTCTCTGCTTGAATGAGAGAGTTGTCCAAGTAAGGACAGATTTGTATACTTTGTCTGCAAAATGCAATTACTGGTGCCAGGCACTTTGTAAAGACACTGGGCGCAGTAGATAAGCCAAAGGGCAGTGCAGAGAATTGGTAATGCATAAACCCAGCCTTGAAACGGAGGTATCTTCTGAACAATTTCATTAATGGGATATGCAGGTATGCCTCTTTTAAATCTAAAGTCACTAGCCAAGCGTTCTTGCCCAGCATGGGCAGAAGCTGCTGCAAAGTTAGCATTTTGAATTTTGGAATGTCCAGGAAAGTGTTCAGAATTGATAAATCCAGTATTGGGCGCCAGGCCTGGTCTTTTCTGGGTACCAAGAACAGTCTTGAGTAAAACCCTTGTCTAATTTCCTGTTCTGGCACTGGCTGAATAGCCCCCATATCCATGAGACGTAACTTGTTTCTGTGCCTCTGCCCATTGATTTTTTGGCAGATCTGGCCAACTGTTTGGAATTGGCAGAGTGTGGAAGTGGAATCTGTATCCCTGGGATACTATGTTTAATACCCACTTGTCCTGGGTTATTAACTGCCAATTTTGAGCATAAAGTGCTAATTTTCCCCCTACGGGAGCTGCCAAAAGACAAGTGGTTGGTGATGGCAGAGGGAAGTCACTGATACTGTTTTTACTGCAGGGTTACATTTTATTTCCTCCAGATTTGGAGGTAGAGGCACCCCATTGCTTTGACCTGTAAGAATCCTGTGACTGGTATCTAGAACCTTTAGGGTGCCTGGATTTGCCCCGTGGAGCTCTGTCAGACACAGGAAAGGACCAATTTTTTGTAGGCCAGTGTCTACTGAATCTAGGTGGCTGCACTTGTAAGAAGTCTTTTACAGTTTGCATAGACTTAGCTTAGTCTTCCATCTTCTTTAAAACCTCTTCTGCCTTAATACTAAACAGAGTATCATGCTGTAAAGGTGCATCCAGCAATTTAACTTTAACATGATCAGGCAAATTTTGCTCTTTTAGCCAGGCATGTCTTCTAATAACAGAACCAGTAACTGCGGCCCTGCAGGAGACCTCTATGGAATCAAAACCACATTGCATAGTATGCTTTCCAACCTGTTCTGCTGCATGCATTAATTCCTGCAATTCTTTATTTTCTACACATTCAGAAATCATCATTATTTTCTGTTTCAGTAATCGAATAACATGCTGTTGATACTGAAGCATATGAAACTTTTAGTTATGCACTCACCATAACTTCAGATGTTTGGGATCCATCTCGCCTACATTCTGACTGATGGGTTCGGAGCCGATCCCTCGGCTCCGACTCGGCACGCTTATGCCAGAGCGCGAAGTCTCTTATTGGCTGAGCTTACTATATCCCAGGATGCACCACTACCAGTCCCCCAGATCTAGTTTGTCCGCATACATGCACACGCATGCACTGCTTATATAACATCGACAGATGATACAAGATAAAAACAGTAGAACTCAAACCGTTCAATCTCTTCTGATCTCCAAGGCAGGGGGAAGGAGGGTGGGTATTAGGAATGTAGGCGAGATGGATCCCAAACATCTGAAGTTATGGTGAGTACATAACTAAAAGATGTTATGTGATCCTATCTCGCCTACATTCTGACTGATGGGACAGCGTCCCTAGCACCTAAATCCTGGGTGGCTCACTGGAAAACACTCCTGAGTACCATGGAACCAAATGATGCTCGCCCTTTAGATGCCACATCCAATTTATAGTGGGAAATGAAAGTGTGCGGGTTGGACCAAGCAGCCGCAGCACAAATGTCAGAAATAGCGAGCTTGGAATGAAATGCAATAGAGGTAGCCATAGCTCTAGTAGAGTGAGCTTTGACAGATGTTGTAAGTTGCTTATTTGAAGAGGAATAAGCCTGAGTTATGCAATCTCTAATCCATTTGGCAATAGTAGCTTTAGTGATGGTTTTACCCAGTTTATTATCTGAAAAGGACACAAACAATTGATCTGTTTTTCGAATTTGTTGAGTCCTGTCTAGATAGAAGCGCAACTGCCTGTGAACATCCAATGTATGCAAGGTGTATTCCGCTTTGTTTGCAAATTTTGGAAAGAAAACTGGTAGCTCTAGAGATTGTTGGAGACAGAGATTAGAACAAACTTTTGGAACAAAAGATGGATTAGGCCTAAGTGATACTCTATCCTTGTGAAAAATCAAGTCGGTGGTTTGATAGATAGGGCTTGAAGTTCTGAAACTCTTCTTGCAGAGGTAATTGCAATTAAGAAGGCAGTTTTCCAAGACAGATATTTCAACTGACATGTAGCAGCCGGTTCAAAGGGGAAGATGTTAAGGCACAGTACCAAATCAAGATCCCACGGAGGCGCAGGATGAAAAACTGGGGTCTTAAAAGCACAGCACCTTTCATGAAAGTTTTACATAATCTGCTGCTCATCAACGGTGGGTCTATGGATTCGTGAAATTTGGAGATAGCTGCTAGTTGGACTTTAATAGTAGAGACTGAAGATCCTTGATTAAACAAGGATGTTAAAAATTTCAAGACCTCTGGTATCGGGGCAGTAATAGGGTCTAAGCCTCTGAGTTGAGCCCAGATAGCAAACCTCTTCCACTTACTGTGATACAATTTCTTAGTGGTGGGTTTGTGGGCTGAAGATAATATGTGAATAACTTCCGGGTCCAAGGTGTGATTTCTGACTAAAGTCGGAAGTGGAGGAGCCAAGCTGTTAATTTCAAAGTGTGAAGGGACTGGTGCTGTTGTCCCGACTGATGAACCAGAAGGTCCGGAGTTAGATCCAAAAACCAAGGACCGTCCAGAGTATATTTCTGTAGGTAGGGGAACCATACTTGACGAGGCCAGTACGGAGCAATTAGAATCATTGTGGACCCCAATTGGGAAGCTTTCTGGATGACTTTGGGGAGGAGTGGAACTGGAGGGAAAGCATAAAGCAGTCCTGTTGGCCAAGGTTGGACTAGAGCATCCGTAGCTGCCTCCCCTTGACGCGGGGTCAAGGAAAAGAACCTTTTGCACTTCGTGTTTTGTGGTGTTGCAAACACCTGCAGCACGGAATACCCCATCTTTTGAAAATCTGAGCTGCTACTGTTTCGTTCAGGGACCACTCGTGAGGAGAGAGAATAGTCCTGCTCAGTCTGTCTGCCCATACATTGGATTTTCCTGGAATGTGGGTTGCTACCAGGAAGCGGTTGGTAGCCACTGCCCATTCCCACACCCTCATGGCCTCTCTGCAGAGGGGGTAAGATCTGGTCCCTCCTTGTTTGTTTAGATACCAGACCACCGACATGTTGTCTGTGTGGATAGCGATAATGCCTTGAGGGAGAAACTTGTGGAGGGCTTGTAGGGACAGAAGTACAGCCCTCATTTCCAACACATTGATATGGAGAAATGTTTCGTTTGGAAGCCAAGAACCCTGAACTGACCTGCCCAGACAATGCCCCCCACCCGTCTGGGAGGCATCCGTTGTCAAGGTGGCCACGGAGGATATAACAAAAGGTCTTCCCTGATTCAGATTGGATGGCAGAAGCCACCAGCGGAGGTCCCGTTTGCACGTTTCTGTAATCAGTATGTGATGATTGAGGGGGAGAACCTGAAAAGACCATTGTGTCGATAACAGCCACTGAAGAATCCTCATGTGCAATCTTGCCAGAGGAACTAGGAGAACCGTGGCAGACATTGAACCTAAAAGTTGCAGGACCATCCTGGCTGGGGCTATGGATCTTAGAAGCAGGGCTCGGACTTGACCTTGTAATGTTTGTATCCTTTCGGTAGGAAGGAAGATTCGCATTAATTTTGAGTCTATCTCTGCTCCTATGAATCTTATGCGCTGAGAAGGCAGCAAGACAGACTTTGACCAGTTGAATGTAATTCCCTGGGAAGCACCCAGGGAGATGGTGGCTTGTAGGTTCTCTAGTAGTAGATGCCTGGTGGTGGCAGTCAGGAGCCAGTCGTCCAGATAGGGAAACACTTGGAATCCGAGACTCCTCAGGTGAGCAGTCACTACTGCCAAACACTTGGTGAACACCCTGGGGGCTGTGGTGAGACCAAAGGGCAGTGCACAAAATTGGAAATGACTGTCTCCCAGGCTGAAGCGCAGATACCTCCTGGACGCCTGATGTATCGGTATGTGATAATAGGCGTCCTTGAGATCTATGGAGCACATCCAAACATCTTTCTCCATCAATGGGAGAATGGATTGTAAAGTGACCATTCGGAATTTCGACTTCATCACGGACTGGTTTAGTTTGCTGAGATCCAAAATGGGTCTCAGGTCCCCTGTCTTTTTTGGCACTAAAAAGAACCTTGAGTAATTTCCGGATCCGATCTGGTCTGTGGGGACCGGTTGGATGACTCCTTTTTCTAGCAGCTTTGAAGCTTCTACGGCTGCAATTTCCCTTTGGGTGGTGGGTCCGGGATTTTTTTGGACGGTGGGGGTGAGTGTGTGAAGGGAATGGTGTAACCTCCGGCAATAATCCGAAGCACCCATCTGTCCTGAGTAATGGACTCCCAGGCTTTTAGGTGCTTGGCAAAACGGCACCCGACTGGCTCCGGAGCAGCACAGCCGGGCAATCCCTCATGGAGTGTGGGAGGCTGAAGAGCCACGAAAGGACTCGCGGTCTCCAGTGTTGCGGGGGCCTCTGCCGCCTCCGGGACGGCGTCTCCCAGAAAAATTTCCCCGTCCTCTGCCTCTGGAAGGGGAATCTTCCTGCTGTTGAGGAAAGAATTTCTGTGATTTTGTGATTTGCGGAACCACATCTTCCCTCCTCTTTTAGCCTTGGGATAAGGCCGAAAGGGAGTGGAATAACGTGCTCCTACGGCAGATAAAGTCTTTCCCTCTTGCTCACAGCGGGTAAGAGTGTCTTTTACCTTGGGTCCAAACAAAGAGGACCCATCAAAGGGAGCGTCGGCAAAGGAAGACTTGAAGGCCTCCATAAAATGACACAAGGAGCCAGGCTTGTCTCCGTAGAGCCATGCCTGTGCCTGCCGCTCTGCCCGCCCTTGACGCATATGAAATGAGCCTCATGGACGAGTTAGAAATCGAGGTGAGGATAGCCAACTGAGAGCTAACCGACTGGGTTAGCTGCTCAGGTAGGTTACCTGAGAGGGAGTCTGAGAGCTCCTTGACCAGATCCCTCTGTAGTCTGGTGAAATGTGCCAAATAATTCAGGGACCTCAGAGTAAAGGCCGCTGAAGTCAGGGTGCTTCCCGTGCGGTCCATGCTCCTAGACTCCTTATTAGGAGGATGGACGGACATTGAAGCCTCTGCCACGTCCTGCTGGGTAGCAGATGCCACCACCATGGCATCTACAGCCACGCCTTTAAGAACTCCTTCTCGGGTGGGGCAGACAAAAATTTGTTAGGGCGAGAAGGCACTGGTTCCACAGTATCTGGATGTTCCCACCCTCCGACAAACCAAATCCAGGAGCTCGTCGGCGGAGACACCCAGGAGGCGGAGGGCTGAGCCCCGAAGGCCTTGAGGAACACCGACTCATCAGCGGAGGGGGGTTTGGAATTCCAGCCGCCTCGTTGCTTAAGGATCTCTAGAATGTCTGCAAATGAGACATCATCCGAGGACGACTTCGGGGACCCCTCCGCATCATCAAGATCAGTGTCCGATGTAAGAGACTCGTCGGGGGAGTCCACGTGCTTCCTCTTGCACATTCTCTTCCTTGGGGGCTCCTCCGAAGACAACTCCGAAAGACCCTCAGGAGGAGGGGAACCCCCAGTGGGGGTAACCTCAGGCCCCAGGGCTCCGCTGCCTAGAGACAGGGGAACTGCCAAAGACCCAGTCTCCATGCCCAGGGAAGGTGCCGGTAAAGCTGTAGAGATGGCCGAAGACTTGGCCAAGGCACTCCTCACATAGCTCTGAAGGCCGGACCCCCAGAATCCTGGGAGGGTCCGGTCTCCAGAGCCATGACAGCAGACGGAAGTCCCGCGGCCGAAGCACCGAGAGGGAGGCTAGGAACCGACAGCATTGGTCCCGAAACGTCACCCCCGGGTCCGGCCGAAAAAGTCCGTGTGCTAAACTCGGACCCGAAGGCCGGGGTTGGAGTAAGGGTCGGAGCCGACCCTAGGATCTCCACTGGCTCCATCAGCACCTGATCCGACGGAGCCGAAGCGGTCAGAGGAATAGCAATGGAATGGGCTATCGGCTCTGAAGCCAAGTGGGTCGGAGCCGAAACAAATTTCTGAAAGACTGGGGACTGGAACAGTCTTTGGAGCACCCTGTCTATGTCCGAATCTGACATCCTTGATGACCTGGAAGAGACCGAATGGGTCCGAGTAGGCCTCTCCAACGGCTCCAAGGGACTAGGGGACTGGCTCCGAATCGACTCGACAATTATCGGCGCCGAAGAAGTGTCCAAACCAATTTCCATCGGTAACGAAGAGGGCTTCGGCGCCGAGGAGGAAGTGTCTGAGCGGACAACCTTCATCGGCTCCGAGATCAGTGGAGCCGATGAAGGTGACCCACCTCTCGATGCCCCAGCCGTCGGCTCCGAACCCAGGAGTCGAGGCTGGAGGCATCGAGGCAGACCGTTCCGCCCTCGGCTCCGAAGTCCGTGGAGCCGAAGGAGAAGCCTGCCTATGTCTTTTGGCGGTCAGTTCCGACGGACTGCTCGGAGCCGACGCCCTTTTCTTTTTAGCAGGAGAAGGAGAGGAAGCTAATGCCTCTTCAAATGAGGGTTTAATGAGGCCTTTCAAAATAAGTTTATTTTTCCTCTCTTGGAGGACCCTCGAGGAAAACGCGTGACACACGCTGCAGGACTCCTGCAAATGTTTGGCACCCAAACAATACACACAGAGAGAGTGGTCATCTGTGATTGACATTTTAAAACTGCACTTAGTGCACTTCTTAAAGCCCGAAGGCCTAGGAGCCTGAGACATTATGGCAACAATTCTAACTAACACAGAAAAAACACTTACTTTACTTTTTTTTTTTTTTTTTTTTTTTTTTTTTACAAAGGCTGTCACAACAACAGAAAAATCAACTAAAGGAATCCAAGAACCCTTAAGGACTCGAAAGACAATTGACTGACAGGGAAAGGCCCTTCAATTCAAAAGGGGCCTCTAGTCAGAACAAACACGCAACCACTACACAAATTTTCCACAAAAAAATAACCACTCATACACAAAAGTAAGATATAGCTGTTAAAACAGCTTTTGTTGAAGAATTAGGAAATTCCTGACAGAAAAAGTTAGTGAAAAACACTACTTAGCTCAGCCAGCTCGAGACCACGTCTTTGCTAGTTAGCGGCAAACGAGATCTGGGGGACTGGTAGTGGTGCATCCTGGGATATAGTAAGCTCAGCCAATAAGAGACTTCGCTCTTTGGCATAAGCGTGCAGAGTCGGAGCCGAGGGATCGGCTCCGAACCCATCAGTCAGAATGTAGGCGAGATAGGATCACATAACATCTGTCAGTTTACGGCCCTAATTGCCAAGGTTGCAGATGTATAAACCTTCTTCATCTATCCAGTGCCCTGGAATCTCTATCAGAGGGGGTAGGATTTTTTGCTGTTGATGCCTTTACACCTTTTAGACCCTGTGAAATAGTTTCAGGGTCAGCTGCAGGGTTTTTAAATAAAAAATTGTGTGAGTCAGGAACCCTGTAATATCTGTCTGGCTTGCTAGGAGCCGGAGGTAAGGAGTCTGGAGTCAAGCTTGACTCCGAAAACACATCATCCACAATGTCTAAAACAGGAGGTATGGCTAAAGGCCTATACTGAGGGGGGAGAAAGAAATCCCTAAGCCTCTTTTTTGATTGAGAAATCTTGACAATCCAGTGAAAATGATCACTCAAAGTATGCAAAGTTTCTCCAAAGAAATAATCTTCAGGAGGAGATGCAGATGGGATAGATTCCTCTGCATCAAAATCCTCACAGGGTGGTATAGAAAATTCCTGATCAGAAGAGGAATCAGAAGAAATAGAAACCTGATCTGAAGATTCATAATCAGTGTCTTGCCTACACCTCTTATCAGGAGGGGGTTGGGAACCCCTGATCAAGGTAATTAGGTCTTCAGCCATTTTGATCATCTGCTTTTTGGGCATAGAGGCCTGTGACCGTGGCTCATGCGTTGGTTTTTTAGCTTTAGAAGTTGCTTTTGTCTTTGATTTTGAAGCTGGCGTCGATTTTATATAGAAATGCTGAGGCCTGAAGACACCCTCAGAAGCCGTTGCCTGCTCAGCGGCTCCGGACCCATCTGAGGGAAAGACATCCGCGGGTACAATACTTTGAGAATCTCCTGGTGTGCCGGACTCCACATGGGTCTCGGTAGAGGCCTGCAACTCGAAATAGCGGGTATCAGGGGCTGCAAAAGCACCTCACTGAGTACCAGTGACTGGCTTAGAAGAAGCTTCGTCGGTTTTGGACGTCAACCTTCTGTCTCTGTCCTTTTCTTTGCGTTTTTTGTTAACTCCAGTAGTCGGATTGCTATCAGATGACATTTCAGGATAGTTAAATCGGTTTCCAAAATATTTTGAAGCAAAGATGTACTGGCGCTTAATAGTGCGTTGGTTAAATCTAGCACAAAACCGACAGCTAGGCACATTATGATCAGGGCCTAGGCAAGGAATACAGTACAAATGGAAATCCTTATGAGGTATTTGCTTCCCACAAGTAATGCAATTATTAACTTTTACTGACATCAGTATGGAGCAAGAAAAAGTTTCCCCAACGGGGTACTTAGCTTTAGTGAAGACTTCGGTTCTGAAACTCGAATTCGAAAATTTCAGGAGTCAGCCGACCAGCACTTGCTAACTGCTTCGGGCACCGCACGGCAAGAAAGACTAAAGAAAATGGCGTTGGCTGCCTGTTTTATACCCCTGATGACCTGACATCATGGAAGAGGAGACAGAAACCAACGCAGGACCCAAGACTTTGGAATTCAGGCAGACTGAGGGCAACCTGCCAGCAGATTACCCAAATGTAATGACTGCAACAGTGAAACACGAACATCATCCAGGACTGCAACAGGGAATACAGTCAAACATCTACATTTATGGTAAGTGTACACAGATGTACTATGTTCTTCGTGTTTCACTGTTGCAGTCATTACATTTGGGTAGATTCCCAAAGCTAAGAAAGGGAGGAGGCAATTAGATAGCATTAGGACCAACTAGAAGGCCTTGCAAGACTGCAGTGGCAAAACCAGCTCTAGATTTAAAAAAAATTGGCAAGTGGTAATGCTTGATGGAGGTATGTACAGAATTCCAGGTAGCAGCTTCTAGGATGCCCCTGGTAGGGACACCTCTGAGAAAGGCTGTAGAGGTAGATGCAGCCCTGGTTGAATGTGGTCTTATCCCCCTGTGGGTTAGGTTTTCTATGATGCTTATAGCAGAAATTAATGCAATGGCCTATCCACATAGAAATGGTTTGCTTTGAAATGGCCTTCCCCTCTGCCCCTGCAGCAAATGCAACTAGCAGTTCAAATTTCCTGAGAGGCTTAGTTTAGTCTAAGTAAAATCTACGTTGTCTATGCACGTCCAAGGAGTGCATTATTAGTTCCCCTTTGTTCTGTGGATTAGAAAAGAAGGTTGGCAAATGAATGGACTGATTAAGGGCCACACTGGATACCAACTTGGGAATAAAGGAGGGACTGGTCCTGAGTGACACCCTATCCGCATGAAAGATGATGAAAGGCTCCACTGCCATGAGGGCCTGTAATTCAGACACCCTTCTTGCTGAAGTGATGGTTAGGAGGAAAGCGGTTTTCCAAGAAAGGAATTTCAACTCTGCATTTGCAGCTGGCTCAAAGGGAGGCACAGTGAGCTTTTCCAATACAAAGTTAAGGTCCCAGGCTGGAGTAGAGGGCTCTCCTGGGTGGTCTTAAGTTTTTGGCCCCCTCTGAGGAATTGCTTCAGCAGTGGATGAGAGAAGAGGTGTGGTTCTGTAGTTTAATGGGCTGAGATGGTGGAGGCATGAATTTTGATGGAAGAAAAGGAAAGGCCCTTGTGAAGCATCTCAGTTAAGTATTGAAGAATGAGTGGTAAAGTGGGCACAGTTGTGTCCATCTCCTGTGTTTGGCTCCAGGAACAGAATCTCTTCATTTTTCAGCATAGAATTTTCTAGTACTAGGCCTCCTTGCCTCCAGAATGACATCCATCATTTGCTTACTGAGGGGATGAAAAAGCAGAGGTCATGTAATTAGCCAAGCTGCAAGGTTCAGGGTTTGAAGCAATGGGTGTAGAATCTGGTCCTTCTGCTGGGACAGCAGGGCAGGGGTCTGAGGCACGTGCCATGGTCCAGAAGTGGAACACTGCACAAGAGGGGGTACACCAATGTTGGTGTGGCCAGTCTGGTGCAATAAGTATTGCCCTTTGTCCTGTTTGATCTTTAGTAGCACTTTGGAGAGAAGAGGCTGAGGGGGAAAGGCATAAACTGAAGGAGAGGGCATCCACTTTTCAAGCTGGTCTGTGTGGAGTCCTTGTGCAGAATTTGTCCAATTGGTAGTTCTGAGGGGAGGCAAATGGGTCTATCTCTGGGCTCCCCCATTTGATTCACAAAATGTTTAATATTTTTGGCTCCAGTTTCCACTCGTGTGGGTCCATGAGATTTCTGCTTAGGTCGGCTGCCAGTGTATTTAGTTTGCCTGGCAGGAATTGAGCTTATAGATGCACTTGGTAGCTCAAGGCTGTGCTCCACAGAGCCATGGCTAGTCTGCAGAGGGGGTATGAATGGGTTCCCCCCTGGTTGTTTATGTACCACATAACAGTGGTGTTGTCCGACTTTACCCATAATTGTCCTGGAAGAATGTGGTCCTTGAAGGCTGTCAGATCATTCTGTACAGCTAACATTTCTTTTTGATCACTATGCAGGTGCATTTGACTTGGGTACCATTTGCCCTGAATGCACTGCCCTGCCAAGTGAGCCCCCCATGCATAGTCTGATGCATCTGTTAGGGTTTGGGCGGCAGGGGGTAGAGTGAATGGCAGTCTCTTGTTTAGGTGGCAGGCCTCTGCCCACCAAAGGAACTCTGTCTTTAGACAAGGTATAATAAGAATCATTGATTCTATGTCCTGAGAATGTTGGCACCATAGGCTTTTTAAATACCATTGCAGTTTCCTCATATGCAGTCTTGCATATGGAATTAGAATGCAAGAGGCCATGAACCCCAGGGCTTGCAATATTTTCCTTGCAGATAGCTGGGTCTTTGTGGCCAGTAGTTTGAAGTAGGCTTTCAAATGAACTTGTTTCTCTGGCGTGAGGTATGCCATCTGGGAAGTTGTATTCAAGCTTGCTCCCAGGAATACAATTTGCTGGCAGGGTACTAGATGTTATTTCTTTTCATTTATGGTGTACCCCAGAGAAGTTAATAATTTCTTTACAAATGCCAGATGATTTAATAGTATGTCCTGGCTTTCTGCCTGAATTAGACAATCGTCCAGGTATGGGTATATTTGAATATTTCTTTGCCTGCAAAATGCAATGACTGGAGCTAGGCACTTTGTGAATACCCTGGGTGCAGTAGATAAGCCAAAGGGCAGTGCAGAGAACTATCAGTTATCAATGCATACAGCCTGCAAGATTCCCTTATTGGGATGTGCATGTAGGCTTCCTTTAAATCCAGTGTTGCCAACCAGGTATTTTTGCCTAGCATAGGAAGCAGCTGATGAAGTGTTAGCATTCTGAATTTTGGGATTACCAAAAAAGTGTTTAGGATAGAGAGGTCCAGGATAGGACGCCAGGAATGGTCTTTTTCTGGGTACCAGGAAAAGTCTCTAGTAGAAACCTTGCCCCCATTCTGCTTCTGGGACAGGTTGAATAGCCCTGATGCTTAGGAGAGAGAGAACTTGCTTTTGACCCTCTGCCCACTGATTTGGGTGTAGGTCTGGCCAACCGTTTGGGGTTGGTAAGGAGTGGAAGTGGAATCTGTATCCTTGGGAAAACTATAATTAAAACCCATTTGTCTAGGGTAATGAGTTCCCAGTTTTTTGCATGCATGGCGAACTTCTCCCTAAAGGAACAGTCAGTTGAGCAGAGCTTGGAATGTTTAAAGTTAAGTCATTGAGACAGTTGACCACAGGGGGGTGTCTTACTACTTTCAGCTTTGGAAGTGGGATTCTCCCCCACTGCTTAGGCCTGTGAGTACCTTGGGACTGAAGCCTGAGTGTTGTGCTCATTCTGGGTTTGGACTGAGAAGGCCTGGAAGAATTCTTAGAAGGTCAGTGCCTACTAAATCTGGGATTTATCAAATCACTTGCATGAAATCTTTAACAGTTTGCATAGATTTAGCTTTTTCCTCCATCTTTTTAAGTACTTCTGCTTTGTTGCCAAACAGGTGGTCTTGGTTTAAGGGAGCATCCAGTAATTTAGCTTTAACATGATCTGGCAAAGATTGCTCCTTAAGCCGAGCATGCCTTCTAAGTACAGACCCAGTGACAGCAGCCCTGCAAGAAGCCTCTAATGAATCAAAACCACATTGCAAAGTATGTTTTCCAACTTGTTCAGCAGAATGCATTAAATCCTGTAATTCTTTATTTTCAGCACCGTCAGGAATCAACAACATTCTGTTTAAGCAATCCAATAATATGTTGGTGATACTTTAACAAATGAAACTGACAGTTTAAGTCCCTAATGGCCAAAGTTGCAGAAGTGTTTACCTTCTTACCCAATCTGTCCAGGGCCTTGGAATCTCCATCAGAGGGGGTAGGGTTTTTGGTAGTAGTAGCCTTAATGCCTTTGGGCCCCTGTGAAATGATCTCAGGATCTGCATTAGGATTCTTAAAGAGGAACTTGTGAGAGTCAAGAGCTCTATAATACCAGTCAGGTTCTATGGGAGCTGGAGGTGAAGTGTCAGGGGCCAAGCTAGATTCCGAGAAGGCATCATCTACAATGTCCAGTACAGGAGGGATAGCTGAAGGCCTGTGTTGAGGTAGGGGTAAGAATTCCCTAAGCCTCTTTTTGGAGTCAGAGTAATCCTGGCTTTCCCAGCAGAAATGCTCCCTAAGAGTATGCAAAGTTTCACCAAAAGAGAAATCCTCTGGAGGGGAAGCAGGGGGAATGGAATCCTCTGCATCAGAATCCTCATAGGTAGATAAGGGCAACTCCTGGTTATTAGAGAAAACAGAAATTTCAGAATCCTGATCAGAAGAATCAGAAGGAAAATCAGTTCTAGGTCTCTTACAGGGAAGAAGGGTGGCTTCCCCTGATTACAGTAATAAGGTCTTCAACCATTCTTATTTATTTTTTAGGCATAGGGGACTGACCATGAGGTCTGGACGTTGGTTTTCTAGGCATGGATCGAGTTTTAGGCCTTGAAGAAGAAGATGGCGTTGATTTAATATGCAAGTCAGTATGCCTGAGTACACCCTCAGAAGCCAGTGCCTGCACAGCGGCTTCGGACCCATCCAAGGTAGAGAACTCCACAGGTTCCACAGTCGAAGCATCTCGCGGCATACCAGACTCCGAATGGGTCTCAGTAGAGGCCTGCGAATCTGAAGTAGCGGGTATAAGAGGCTGCGAAAGCACCTCACTGAGTACCGGCGAAGTGATGACTAGCTTGGGAGAAGCGTCGTCAGCAGCTTTGGACCTATGTGGTCTGTCTCTGTCTTTATCTTTGCATTTTTCCGGAATATCGGTAGTCGGGTGACTTACCGAAGCCATTTCTGGATAATTGAATTGAGTACCAAAATATTTAGATGCAAAAATGAACAGTTGACGAATAGTTTGAGGTTTGAATAAGGCACAAAACTGACAGCGAGGTATGTTGTGGTCTGGGCCTAAGCAAGGAATGCAATACGAATGAAAATCTTTATGAGGTATTTGCTTTCCACAAGAAATACAATTGTTAAGTTTTACTGACATCGGTTTAGAGCAAGAAAATGGTTCCCCAAAGGGGTACTTAGCTTAGTTGAAGACTTCAGATCTGAAACGCGAAAACGAAAATTTCAGGAGTCGGCCGACCGGCACTTGCGAACTGCTTCAGCTTCGGGCACCACACAGCAAGAAAGACTGATGTAATGGCGTCAGCTGCATGCTTTATACTCCTGACTACCTGATGTCTTGGAAGATGAGACAGCAACCAACGCAGGACCCAAGACTTTGATAATCAAGACAACTGAGGGCTACCTGCAAGCAGATAACTGAAATGTAATGACTGCAACAGTGAAACATGAAGAACATAATCACCTTTTCCAATTAAAAAAAAAAAGTAAACTTTTTAAAATCCTTACAAGAACAAGAGCACATCCAGAGAATGGAGGATTCCATCCACCTTGTTCTGATGTTAGGGATGATTGATGGCCTAACAGCTCACTGACCACCTTAGGAGTAAATGAAGGACTGGTCTTTAGAGAAACCCTGTCCTTATGAAAGATACAGAAAGGAGAGAATGCCATCAAGGCCTGCAGCTTGGAAACGTTTCTAAGTGAAGTAAGGGCTACTAGGACTGTTTTCTGCGAAAAAAAAAAAAAAAAAATAGGGAAGTGGAAGCCGCTCATTCAAAGGGTGGTACAGTAAGCTTTTCTAGGACAGAGTTAAAGTCCCAGGAAGGAGGAATACCTTTCCTAGGTGGTTTGAAATGAAGGATGCTTCGAAGAAACTGTTTAATCTTAAGCCTGAAAAGCACTGGGTCTTTCCACGCAAGTATGCATAAAAGACAAATAAGTGTGCCTTAACATAGGAGTAGGCTAGAGTTTAGTAAGAGTGAATGGTAGGAACGCTACTTTGTGTAGAGTCCAGTTTTTTAGTATTAACACATGGTAAAAAATCTGTTTGGTTTATACTTTCTAGTGGTAGGTTTCCTCGCCTCCTGGAGAACCTGTAGCATGTCCTTGGAAAATTGCTGTCTGAAAGGGATCAGAATCCTATTATCCATATTATCAGGCTGAGACATAAGAGATTCGAATAAAGTAGAAAGCCCTTGCATTGAGTGAGCAAGTCCACTATGTGGGGTAACGTATGGTGATGACACCTGGCTAGGCGGTAGAGAAATGGGGACCGGTGCTTCCATGGTGAAGAGGGAGTCACCAGCAAGTTTTTTTGGTCCGTCTCTCCAGATCTTTAACAAGGCCTTAGGAAACCAGGCAGAGGAAGAGACGGCATAAAGAAACCACCTTTCCAATGGAAGTACAACACATCTGGCCTCCAGAGGGCAAGCGGTCCTGGAGCAAAACAGCTGTAGCTGCCTGTTGTATATAGAGGCAAATAGGACTATTTGAGGAATACCTCAGTTGGGGACCATGTCTAAGATGACCTCTCTGCCAGCATCAATTCATGAGGGTCTTCTATTAATTCTTTTAGGAAGTCTGCCATGATGTTGTCCTGAGAGGAACTGTAAACTGCCTAGAGGGACAGGTTTGCATTTGTGGCCTGTTCCCATACTACAAGAGCCAATATGCACAGGTTACAAGACTTTGTCCACACAGACTGTTTGCATACCATGGGACTGCAGAGCTGACTGTGAAGATTCTGAGAGGACCTAGAGATCGAATGTAGGGAAAAAAATTCACAGGACTGGAATCACTGTCCTCATTTCCATCACGCTGTTTTGTTCTGCATTGGTTGGTACTAGGCTATCGGCCGTAGGGCCTATACAAGCCTAGCCATAACAATTCCCTGGCTATTTCTTCCCACAGTATTTACTTCCCTGGACCCCTGTCTAGCAGGGTGACTGACGTGATCCTCAGGGGGGAATTTCCTATCTCCCATCCAATCATCAAGGTTCCTTTGAAGAGGGCCAAAGAGGCGCTCTGCTTGACATGTATGGGCAGTCTATTCCAGAGTATAGGGAGTCTCTGGGTCAGGAACCTATCCCTCCAGCATGTTTTGTTCATTGTGATAAGGTTTAGATCCCTGTAGCATCTCTCTTTGAGGGATGGGGATTTCTTTAAGTGTAGCATGTCCAACAGCTCTGGATTTGACATGGCCTTGTATGTTAAGCAGGGATAACCTCTGAGTAGACGGTATGCGACAAGAGTATAGGTGAAGTTTTTTTTAGACGGTCAGCATAGGGCATCTACTTTAGGCCTGTGATTCTTTTAGTGAGGTATTTCTGCGGCCTTTCCAGTTGTTGCATATGTCTTGAGAGGTACATACCAAACAGGGCGTTGTATTCTATAATTGGTCCAATGAGGAATGAGTAAAATGGGACAATGAGCTCTTTTTTCTGGATGAAAAGCCCTTAGTGATGAGGTGTGCCACATAGAAGGATTTCCCGACTGTTGTGATGTTGCTATCAAAGGTGAGACCACTGTCCAGCTGTGTCCCTAAGTCTCTTATCAAACTTTCGATGTTTTGTCTACTGCCACCTATGTCGTAATTCATGGGTACATGTTTTTTCCCTCAAAGGGGATAACTATACATTTGACATTAACCTTGAGCCAATGGCTCCGGCACAAAGCATCTGTTTCTGTAAGGCCCTTTTGTAGAATATCCACATCATTTGGGGATTCAATAATGGCTCCCAGTTTGCAGTCATCTGCAAACGTAGTTAGCCAGAGTCCGTTAGTGTTGGCCTGTACTTCAGAGAAGTAGATGCCAAACAAGAGTGGTCCCAGGACTGAACCCTGAGGTACTCCACTTGTCTGGAGCTCGATTTGGAGTCGTACAGTGTGGGTTCTGTCAGTAAGCCAGTTGGCAACCCATCGAGTGACGTAAGGATTAATGCCCAGCTTAGTCCTTTGATTTGAAGGCCACTGCCCCAGAACACTCAGAGACCCATTCATCCCCCTCAGGCTACAACTAGGCATCCATGTGCAGGTCCTGATAAGGCATCTGCAACTTGAAAGAAGACTTAAGTTTGTGGTTTACGTGTGATATCCACCACTGAATTGCTTTCGTGGAGAAGTGGAGTCAGAGTGTCCAAGGATAGCAATGCTGAGACCACATATATTTTAATTTACCACGGTGTCCTTCTCATATGAACCCTTGCAAAGGGTACCATTAGTATGGTTGCTGTCACGAAACTCGGGACCCTGAGAACTTTCCTTGCAAGGCAGAACTGAAGGGGCAGGAGAGATTGAAATTATCTGGAAAGGTCCTGCACCTTCTGTTGTAGCCATAAATAGGCAATGGGAAAATTACATCCATTTCTTTCCAGGACATCTGAGGAGAGGAAATACTGTTTTTTTGTTTCTTCTTCTTGGGAGTGACTTGAGCTTTAACAAGTACTGATGGATACGACCCCTGAAGTACCTCTGGTGCTTCTTCCCAGCCTAATATTTTTGAAACACTCTCAGGTTCTACTGAAATTATAAAATGAGGTTCCCCATTCTTCACCATATTGGTAAGATTGGTTGTATCGAATGTGTGAGCATCAGAAGCCATACTGGCCTCTGGCAATATTGCGGAAGGAGGAGTCTGAGAAGCGGTCAAATATACCAAGGGTTCCAATACCTCAACAGATACACAAAAGAGTCCGACTTAACCAGACATAAGATCAAGGCCTAGGCTGCTTAAAACTCTCTTTTGGAATGAGCGGGGCATTGGGAGGGGAAAGATCCATCATTTTACTTTGGTTGAGCAGCTTAAGGCACTGGGTCTGTAAAGTATCGAGAGTAAAAAGACGATTATGTAGGGTTTTTGGTATAAACAACTGAAAAATATTGCAACATATAGTCGTGTCCTGCACCTACGCAAAAGAGGTACTGGGACTGGTGATTCTTATAAGGAATCTGCCTACCACAATTGCACTAGCTTAGATCTGTACTAGCTTACACTTAGCAGTATTAAATCACAGCAACTTCAAGAAAAAACAAGGAAGGTTCCCTAATGGGTACTTATCTGATCACGTGAAAGCACAAAAATACCAACAAGTACGCATATAACAGACCTCCACTCAGAGTGGCTGCAAGACAGTCAGAGGTTCTAACACTCACATCCTCTTATGTACCCTTGTGCCCATTGGTTTAGGTCATATAATGGACAGTTACTTGGTGAAATAACCCAACAGTATGGAATACTGTAACAATGATCTAAGGAAGGACATCAGTCGATTACAAATGCCTTGTTATTTTGGCTCTTCCTAAGCTAAAAGGCTTAAAATGTGATGGGTAGTACAATCTTAAATAAAATTTTAGATTTTACCCAAATCTAATATATGGCGTGCACTGAGGAAGCTCGACAGCATAAACGTATGAAAGAGAACAAAACTACAACGTGTTTTTATAATGACAGGATGATTTTGTAGGGATGAAAATACACTCCTTGGAAAGTTTATGCTGTGATTACAGTACAGCTGCCCCCCATGAAAGGCCAGCAGTACCCCAAAACTGAAAAAACACTATTGAATTCAAATGCAATAAGAATTCTGAGGTGCAATTTCAGGGTGACAGATAATAGAAACAAAGAGGAAATTATGCTAACTCTACAGGGCCTTTGTCAGACTACACCTTCAGTACTACATACACTTCTGGAGGCCATGTAAGGAAAAGGACACAAGTATGCTGAGAAAAGCAACCAGAAAGATCTGTGAGATGGAGGGGAAGTAATATGACTCACTTTAAACCAGAACTGTCAGGCAGAAACTAGTACTGGTACACAACATTATGTCAGGGGGGAGTTGTAAACAAGATCAATCAAAATAGAACACAGGGGGAGGCACATGTAGAAGACAGTAAGGACTAATAATCCCCCCTAATCTCTTAAAGTACTTCTTTACAGACTGTATTGTAGACCCAAGAATTGGGGTACTGGAATGAGTAGTGGAGAGGGAATCCAAAGAGGCATTAAAGAGGGCAGAGGGGGCATAAAACATGGAAAAGATTAAGGAAAAGGGTAGAGATGGAGAGGTGGAAAAATGTTACATGCACTTAAAACAGCACACTTCAGACTTGTATTCTCCCCTCTCCAATCACACAAATGTACTGTAAAGTACAAATGTGTAGATAACTTACTGTAAATATAGATGTTGGAGTAAATCAATGTTGCAGTACTAAATCTAAAGACTTAGTCATACAGAATACCACAGTCTTTCACTTTCCCAGAAACCAGACACCTTTGTCATCATGTCACCAATGCTGGTGGTATTAAAGGGACATTGGCAGGCTCCATCTTCAGGTCTTTCTTGCCCAAGGTAATAAAAGCCAGATGTTTCTCAACAAGAGCACAATCTGATCTACTGACAGCAAGTGACACTTTGTAGAAGGAAGCAAAGGTTGTGGTAGTGGTGGGGTGATAGGGTAAACATCCGCAAGGGCAGAGTAAAGAAGAGATGAGAAGGGTACTGCGGCACAGATTAACACACAAATCTACAGTCATGGCAAGTTATCTAACTGCATCATGCTCATTATTGTCAGTATTGCAGTACTAATTCTTGGGAGGACTCGCAAAGCTAATTTCTTGAGTAGCTAGTGGAGCACACTGTACAGAGGACAGCAGGATAGCAGAGGCAAACATGGATTTGGATATAGCACCAAGGAAAGCTTTTGGAAACTGTCTGGTTGCTGTATCCTTGGCAGGATACAATTCACAAGCTACTGTAGCAGTGAGAACGATGAATACATTGCTTTCCGTAATGACATCAGAAAAAGGTGATAAACCTGGATATCGTTTGGAAATGGTCCGTTTCCCCACTGCTTTCCTCCATTTAGCTTCTGCAAATGCCAGTAGAAACAGATCAAATCTATTTAAGAATTTGGTTCCGAGGAGGCTGAGGTAAGTACCAGCAGTAGGGACAGTTTTCCTAACAAGCAATTTTTTTTTTTGGGGGGGGGGGTGCTGAAGCTGCTAGCTCAAATGGTTGTATTTTACTAGAACATAATTTAGGTCCAAGAAGGGTGCAGGGTCGTGCTTAAGGGGCCCTAAGGTGTCAGATTCCTTTTAGAAACTGCTCTGTCAGAATGTGGGTAAGCAGGCAGGGACATGGGTATGAAGACAGATGTAGCTTAAGTATGCATTGTTAGGCTACAATAAGTGTAGTAAATATACAGAGCAGGGAATCCAAACACTCGAAGCCGGTACTGTTACGTTAAACACTTTATTGTAGGTTGAGCGCTTTCATCTGCTTACATGCAGATTTCATCAGAACAATTAACTAAACATAAAAACAAGCTTATATACTTTTTAGGCGCCAAACACTAATTGTTAATATAATTCTTAAAACGGCCATGTTCCCAAAAGATGACTCAGTTGAGATGCCTAGCCATAAGACATTTAATACACTGTAATGTTATAAAAATACTGAAATGTTATAAAAATACAAACTAGTTTGACTTCTCCCTAAGATTCTCTAAAAAATGTATATACATCATATAAAAGGTGTTAAAAACTGTACTAATACTATATAAACATACTTAATACATAAAGTATTGCATAATAGCAGATGAATTACTATCCTGTTGACTCATAATTGTTAGGTACGGAATGTATTTATCCTAAACATTACAAACACTAATAAGGAGGGCCTTTGTAAAAACAACAGCATACTATTATAGTGTACCTACTAAATCTATCTAATAACCTAGTCCAAATGGATTGAAAATCCAAGGCCACCGTCAATTGACACATATCGCATGTGGCGTGGTTTAATAGATGCATACTGTAATAAAATAAAATTAAATAATATAAAATAAAATGAAATAAAATACAATATGGTGATATACAATACAATAAGGTACAATGAAATACAGATCCTACATTCTCAGTTCAAAGCTAACAAGGGTTTAATACTAATGAAGTCATTAATCCCTGGCTTTGTAGTGGCATCAGTGCAAATTTGCCATCTACTTTCTTTCCACGCCAGGTAGGTCTTCCAATTCCCCCCCTTGTCCTTAGTGTTTACCTGATCTATAATGGAAAACCTAAAAGAGTGGTCTGTACCTTGATCATGAATGTGTCGATATAAGGCGTTCTTCGTATCTTGTTTGCTTATCTTGTATGTATGCTCATAAATCCGTTTCTTAAGCTTTCTTTCTGTTTTGCCTATATAATAGGCCGGACACTTTGTGCATTTGGCAATGTACACTAAACGCTGTGAATTACAATTACCTTGGATGTTAGTGATCTTAGTATGCACAATGTTCTCTAATCTGATGGTAGGTGTGGTGTTTATGAATTTGCATTGGTTGCAACGTCCACATTTACTGGTTCCTTTATTGGTTCCATTGTTGTTTCTAACTCTTTCACTCTTTGTACCACATTCCAGTAACATTTTGATATTGCTTCCAGTTTTGTACACGGTGCTTATCTCTGTTCCAACTATATTCCCCAGGTTGCCCCCAGAGGTAATAATACTCCAATATTTCTTCAGAATGTCCGTTATTAAATTAGCAAATGGATTGAATCTGATCACACATACCATCCTATTTAGGTTTGAACTTGTTTTGTTCTGTATATGCATAGGACTACCCAAGAGTGGTTTATATTTTGATCCCCATTGTGCTTTAACGTAGGTAGTGATATTATCTAATAACTTTTTAGGGTACCCTCTCTACACTAAAAAGTTGAGAAATAAAGGTAAGTTCATTATTCATGTCTTCAGCAGTAGATGACATTCTTGCTGCCCTAATGCATTGGCCCTTCACAATATTTTTAAAGATATGTCGTGGGTGACAACTGGTAAAATGAATATAATCATTTGAGAAGGTAGGCTTCCTGTATAATCTGGATGTGAATCCAGTGCCAGTATTACTTATCCAGGTGTCCAAATAGGATATGCCCTTGTTGTCAAAGTGGTACGTAAATCTCAGAAAATCAGTAGTGTTGTTAAGATATGCCACAAAAGTATGTATCAAATCTATCGGTCCTGTCCAAATGATAAACACATCGTCCAAAAATCTGGTATACAACTTAATGTGCCTATAAAAATCACAAGTGAACAAATGGACATTTTCCCACTCCAACATAACCAAGTTGGCAAATATCGGGGCACATGACGCTCCCATAGCCACTCCTTGAGATTGTCTGAATACTTCACCCTGATGTTCAATATAATTGTGTTCCAACACCAAGCTCATCATATCCGTGATTAAATTCACTCTATCGCCACTACATTCTAAGTATTTACATAGGCTACTGTGAAAGTAGTCGAGACCAGTATTCACAGGTATGCTGGAGAAGAGATCTTGCACATCAATGGTCAAGAACGTCAGGTTTTCATCCCACTTGTCCGTGGTGACTTTACCCAAGAAGTCCCATGAGTCCTTAACCAGATGTTCAACCTTGCTGTAAATCGGTTTGGTCCAATGATCAATGATGGTGCCTATCTTGAATGTCTTGGACTTAGATCCTGATATGATAGGTCTGAATGGTGGCTTGGTTAGATTTTTGTGTATCTTAGGTATTCCGACAATACGTGCCAAAATCGGGTATTCTGTTTTGACAAATTCATATATATCACTTGTTATACGATTGTCAATGAAGTAGTCTTCTATGGTGTTATCAATACGTCTGTATCCAGTTGTAATCTGGTTTAAAGTAACCTTCTCATAATGACCTGAATCATATATAATGTTGTGTATTTCTTTCTGATACTGGGCATTATGAAATATCACTACCCCTCCACCCTTGTCTGGTTTCATGATTCTAATCTGTTTGTTTCTAATAATGTCATTCAAACATCTCCTTTCCTCTTTATTCAGGTTGTCCAAGCAACTGTTCTCATCACTGTAATAGTGCCTACTTTCTTGGTGTAATTTGTAGATATCATGACAAACCATATTCTCATATATAGTTACCTGTGGGTTCGACATAGGAATATATGTGCTTTTTTTCTTTAGGTCATGATGTTGAGTCAGCTCATATGTATTAGTGATGTTGTCTTTAAATTGTAAAGCCAGATTTACCCTTCTACAAAAGAATTTTATTTCCATTATAACATCAAATAAGTTGGTTTTTACCGTTGGTATGAATTTCATACCTTTACTAAACAATGTGATAAAATCTTTAGTAACTGGGGTATCTGTGTAATTATATACTTTGTACCCGTGATGGCTAATAATACACGGACCTTCTTTTGGGAACATGGCCGTTTTAAGAATTATATTAACAATTAGTGTTTGGCGCCTAAAAAGTATATAAGCTTGTTTTTATGTTTAGGTAATTGTTCTGATGAAATCTGCATGTAAGCAGATGAAAGCGCTCAACCTACAATAAAGTGTTTAACGTAACAGTACCGGCTTCGAGTGTTTGGATTCCCTGCTCTGTATATTTACTACACTAGTAGGCTACAATAAGACTGTCCTTTGTACAGGAGTGAGAAAGTACAGTTGTTTCACTTAAAACAAATGTAAATGTTCCAAGTGTATCCACTGTTGCAGTCATCACATTTGGGTTATCCCTGCCAGGGTAGCCCTCGGCCGGCCCGAATACAAGAGGCGTAGTATTTCTGCGTCGGACTGAAGTCAGGTCATCAGTAGTATAAAGCAAGGCAGCCAACGCCATTACATCAGTTTTTCTTGCCCTACCTGTTAGGAGCCCCCAAGTGGGAGCCAGAATATGGTGGAAGACCCCACCAGTAGAAAATAAATACCAAAAAGTTCCTTGTACAGAGAGAGAGAGAGAGAGAGAAGAAAAGGGGGGGTATGGAGGGAGGGAAACCAGGACTCCAACAGTGAATACACTCTTAACATCTACATTTATGGAGAGTGTACACAACTGCATTATGTTCTTTTGTTCACTGCTGCAGTCATCACATTTGGGTTGATTCCCAAAGGTGAAAAAAAGGGTGGAGGCTGTCAACAAGACTAGGAGCTGGCTAGGATGCCCTGCAAGACTGCAGTGGCAAAGCCTGCCCTGGATTTGGAGAAGATAGGCAGGTGATGAGGCTTGGTGAAGGTGTGAACAATTGTCCATGTGGGAGCCTCCAGGATGTCCCTGGTCGGGACTCCTCTGAGGAAAGCTGCAGAGGTGGAGGCTGCTCTGGCAGAGTATGTCCTTACCCCCTTAGGCGGAGGTTTCCCGTATTGCTTGTAACAGAAATGGATGCAGTGTGCTATTCATTTGGAAATGGTTTGTTTGGATATGGCTTTGCCCTCTGTCCCTGCAGCAAAGCTGGCTAGCAATTGATCAGTCTTTCTGAATGATTTAGTCCTGTCTAGAATGTGAGATGTCTGTGCACATCTAGAGAGTGCAGGATCCTTCCCCCTTGTTTTGTGGGCTAGGGAAAAAGGTGGGCAAATGAATGGATTGCTTGAGAGCCACACTAGACACCACATTGAGCATGAAGGATGGGTTGGGTAAGTCCTGAGGTGCACCCTGTCAGCATGGAAGATGATGAAGGGCTCTACAGCCATGAGTGCTTGTAGCTCAGAGACTCTTCTGGCTGAAGTGATGGCCAGAAGCAAGGCCTTCTTCCAGTAAAGAAACTTTAACTGTGCTGAAGAAGCTGGTTCAAAGGGGGGCAGTGAGAGCTTTTCCAACTCAAAGTGCAGGTCGCAAGCTGGGCTAGATGCTTTTCTGGGTGGCCTCAAGTTGCTAGACCCTCTTAGGGTGTGAGAAAAGCGGATGCTCAGTGTTGAAATGAGCAGAGATAGCAGAGGCATGAATTTTAAAAGAGGAAAAGGAGAGACCACTGTGCAGCAGGTCAGTTTGGTAATCCAATATGAGAGGTAGAGAGGGCTGTGACGTATCAGCTCCCTTAGCCTGCATCCAGGTGCAGAACCTTTTCCATTTGTCAGCATAAGACTTTCTAGTGCTAGGGCATCTAGCCTCACGAATAACATCTAGAACCTGTTTACTGAGCTTGGCAGCTGGATCAGTGGTCAAGGAATAAGCCAGGCTGCCAAACTGAAGGTCTGCAATTGGGGATGCATGAATTCTCCATCCCTGTCAGGAGGGTTGGGGTCTGAGGGAGATGCCATGGTGGCAGTGGGGACAGGCTGTGCAGCAGTGGGTACCACTGTGGGTGAGGCCAGTGTAGAGCAGTCAGAATTGTCCTCGATTTTTCTCTCTTATTTTGAGCAGTACCCTGATAATGAGAGATATTGGGGGAAATGCATAGACCAAGAAGTTGACCCAGGGGAAGGACAGGGCATCCACCTTCCAGGCCCTGCAGCAAGGCTCCCTGGTAAAGAACTTGCTGAGCTGATGGTTGGAGTGAGAAGCAAAGAGGTCGACCTTCGGGGTGCCCCAATTCTGAGTTATTAGGGTGAAGGTTCTTTGGTCTAGCTGCCATTCGTGTGGGTCCAGAAGATTTGTGCTCAAGTTCTCTGCCAAAGAGTTTAGAGACCCTGGCAAGAATTGTGCTAACAGGTGTAGTTGCATGGCTGAGGCTGTGCGCCAAAGGGTCATGGCGAGCCTGCAGAGAGGGTAGAGTGAGTCCCTCCCTGCTTGTTGATATACCACATCACAGTGGTGTTTGTCTGTTTTGATCAGGAGAGCCCCTGGGGAGAGAAGGGGCCTGACAGCTGTCAATGTGTGCCGGACAACTAAAATCTCTTTTTGGTTGATGTGAAGATGTATTTGCTGAGGGCTCCATTGGCCCTGTATGCACCTGCCGTCCAGGTGTGCATAGTCATGCATCTGTGGTGAGGATCTGGGCAGTGGGGGGGGGGGGGGGGAATCCCTTGTTGTGGTAGCATGCTGCTGCCCACCAAAGAAAATCTTTCCTTAGGCAAGGTATCATTGGTATACAAGTTCCCAGGTCTTGAGTGTGTTGACACCAAAGGCTTTTTAGGTACCACTGAAGTTTTTTCATACGCAGTCTGGCACATAGAATGAGTAAGAATGCAAGATGCCATGAACCCCAGAGCTTGCAGGATTTTCCTTGCGGATAACTGCGGTCTGGGCGGCTAGTTGAGAGGAGTAGGCTGTCAGGTAAGTTTGCTTTTCTGGTATAAGGAATGCCATGTGGGATGCTGTGTCCAGGCTTGTTTCCTGGAAAATAATCCTTTTGGTGGGTACTAGTTTCGATTTCTTTTCATTGATAGTGTACCCTAGGGAGGTCAGAAGGGACTTTACAAAGGCCAGGTGCTTGAGCAGATTTTCTTGACTTTCTGCCCATATTAGGTAGTGTATATGCCAAAGGGAAGCACAGAGAACTGAAAGTGCAGAGATCCTGCCCTGAAACATAGGTATTTCCTGCATGATTCCCTGATTGGGATGTGGAGGTAGGCCTCTTAGGTATAGGGTGGCTAGCCAAGCATTCTTGGACAGCATAGGTAGTAGTTGCTGAAGGGTGAGCATTTTGAATTTTGGTATCACTAGGAAGGTAAGAACGTCCAATAAGAAGAAATACAACCAAGAAATATGTGTAATCCAAGGCACACAGGACCCGAACTTAAAAATATTCAGCCAGCCAGCAATAGCGTGTAAAATCCTGTTTAATGTTAAAAGTCCGAACAGCCACAGTAAGTCGGCCAAACAGCAAGAACAAAAATCAGCCTGCTTCCTTTTCCCCTTCCACTAAAAATGCATCATTGTTGTTCCTAAACCCCCTTGATGTAGAAATAGGGTATGCAACACCCTCCTGGTACTCCCTAATGTCCCTATCAAGCTTCCTAATTTTTCTGTTTAAAACTTTCATACAGTGCTGGTCTATCTCATTAAACACATTGTCGTACTTCCTTTTAATACTCCCAAAATGTTCATCATTGGTAACATTCTGGTTCAAATCGTTTAAGTCAGCCAAAAGGGTCTCAGCTTTACTCTCATATTCAGCAACCAAAATTTTTAACATTTCCAACCCAGCATTGTTAAACACACCACATAACTTATCATATAATACGGTCCCGGGACAAACACAGTTAGGGAATCTAAACAGGCGGAGTCCCTTAGGAACTCTACTTACTCTGATACATTCCTTTAAATAATCAATTTCTAACTGGTTGTTTTGATTCCCTAACTGTGTTTGTCCCGGGACAGTATTATATGATAAGTTATGTGGTGTGTTTAACAATGCTGGGTTGGAAATGTTAAAAATTTTGGTTGCTGAATATGAGAGTAAAGTTGAGACCCTTTTGGCTGACTTAAACGATTTGAACCAGAATGTTACCAATGATGAACATTTTGGGAGTATTAAAAGGAACTACGACAATGTGTTTAATGAGATAGACGAGCACTGTATGAAAGTTTTAAACAGGAAAATTAGGAAGCTTGATAGGGACATTAGGGAGTACCAGGAGGGTGTTGCATACCTTATTTCTACATCAAGGGGGTTTAGGAACAACAATGATGCATTTTTAGTGGAAGGGGAAAAGGAAGCAGGCTGATTTTTGTTCTTGCTGTTTGGCCGACTTACTGTGGCTGTTCGGACTTTTAACATTAAACAGGATTTTACACGCTATTGCTGGCTGTTTGAATATTTTTAAGTTCGGGTTTTGTGTGCCTTGGATTACACATATCACTAGGAAGGTGTTTAGAATGTATAGATCGAGGATGGGGAGCTAGTTGCCCTCTTTTCTGTGTACCAGGAAGAGCCGGGAGTAGAAACCTTGGCCTACCTATTCTGCAGGAACCTGCTCTATTGCCCTCTTAGAGAGCAGGTAAAGGACTTGCTTTTTGGCCTCTTCCCATTGGTTTAGAAAAAGATCTGAGAAACCTTTTGAGGTTGGGAGAGTGTGGAAAGAAAATCTGTATCCCTGGGACACTATGTTGAGGATCCAGCAGTCATTGGTAATGGTGACCCAGGTGCTTGCATGGAAGGAGAGTTTTTTGCCTAGGGCAAGTGCAGGTGGGCAGAGGGAGGGGGTGGAACTGGAGAGTCATTGTGAGTTCTTAGCATGAAGGGGTGGCTTTGCACTCCCGGTTTTGAAGTGGAGGAACTCCAGTGCTTTGATCTATGCATTTCCTGTAGCTGTTGTCGGGGGGGGGGGGGTCTGGGCTGAACTGACCTGGAGGGGGCAGAAAAGGACCAGTGCTTGGAGGGGCAATGTGTACTGAACCTGGGTGGCTGGACCTGTAGGAAGTCCTTAACTATCTGCATAGATTTAACTTTTTCTTCCATCTTTTTTTAAGACCTCCTCGTCCTTGGTGCCAAATAAGTTGTCTTTGTGCAAGGGTGCATCCAATATTTTAGATTTGACATGGTCTGGCAAGGGCTGTATTTTAAGCCAAGCATGTCTTTTAATGACAGAACCGGTGACTGCTGTCCTGCAAGAAACTTCTAGGGGGTCAAAACCACAGTGTAAGGTGTGCTTAGTTAATTGACTTGCAGAATGCATTAACTCAACTCTATTTTCTGCACAAGCAGGAAAGAATGATTTGTTTGAGGAGTTCCATGGTATGTTGCTGAAATTTTAGCATATGGAACTGAAAATTTAGTGCTCTGACAGCAAGAGTAGCAGAGGTGTATACATTTTTAACCCATCTGTCTAATGCTCGGAAATCCCTATCTGAGGGGGTGGGATTCTTAGCAGAAGTTGCTTTGATTCCTTTAAGCCCTCGAAAAATAACCTCTGGGTCAGCAGTTGGATTTTTGAAAAGAAATTTGTGAGAGTCGGGGACTCTAATACCAGTCAGGTTTCCTGGAAGCAGGAGAGAGGGTGTCAGGAGTCGCTCTAGATTCCATGAAATCATCACCCACAACATCGAGGACAGGAGGAATGACCAGGGGGTCTGTGCTGTGGAAGATCTAAGAATACTCTGAGTCTCTTTTTAGACTGAGGGTAGTCCTGACATTCCCATTGGAAATGCTCCCTTAAAGTATGAAGGGTTTCCCCAAAGGAAAAGTCCTCAGGTGGAGAGGCTTAAGGAATGGATTCCTCTGCATCAGAACCCTCATAAGCAGAGAGGGGGGTTGCATGTCTTCATATTCAGATGCATCAGGGTCATCAGACTCCTGTTCAGATAAAACTGCTGGGGACAGAACTTTTTTCTTTTGGAAGGGGTAGCTTGGCTTCTCCTGATCAGCATTATAAGGTCTAATGCCATTTTAACCATTTGAGACTGAGGCAAGGAAGTAGGTGCCTGGGATTGGTTTGTCCGTTCCTTGGCGTGGTTCGTACCCTGGGCCTTAGAAACTCTGTAGTTTTCAAAAGAACAGTAGACGTGAAAGAGGTCATCGGTTTGGGTCGATCAGTAGTTCGAAGTACTTTTTCAGAAGCCGGTGCCTGCTCAGCGGCTTTGGACCCATCCAAGGTAGAGACAACCACATGATCCTAAGTTGAAGAGTTTTGCGGTATACTGGACTCTGAAATGGTCTCGGTAGTGGCCTGCGAATCCACAGAAGCAGGCATCAGGGGTTGCGAAAGCGCCTCACTGAGGACCAGAGAACGGACAAACTTAACGAAAGCATCGTCGGTAGGCTTGGACCTGTGCGGTCTGTCTCTCTCTATCCTTAAATATTTTTTGGAAGATCTGTTGTGGGATGGCTTACCGAAGCCATATTGCAATTAGAGGGCTGTGAGCAAAAACATCTAGCTACAATAAGGGCCCAATGACGTAGAGTTCTGGAGTTGAACAAAGCACAAAAGTGACAGCAAGGAACGTCATGGTCTGGGCCTAGGCAAGTGACGCAGTAAGAATCAAAGCCTTGGTGTGGTAACTTGCTTTCCACAGGCGAGACAATTGTTAACTTTTTCTGTCATAGATTAGAGCAAGAAAAAAGGATCCCCAACGTGGTACTTCGCTTTAGAAGACTTGAGCTTCAATTCGGAAGACTAAATTCAGGTAGCAGCCGACCAGTGCGAAAGTACATTTGTGTACACTTACCATAAATGTAGATGCTAGAGAGCATTCACTGTTGCATTCATCACATTTGGGTGATCTGCCTGCAGGTAACCCTCAGCCAGCCTGAACACCAGAGTCTTCGGATTTCTGCGTCGGATGTTGTCGCTTCTTCCATGACGGCAGGTCCTCAGGGGTATAAAACATGCAGCCAATGCCATTACATCAGTTTTTCTGGCCCCAGATGTCAGGTGCCCCCACAATAAGAAGCAATTATGTGGTATGGAACACCCCCAGCAAAAAGCAAATTCACATGATACAATATATGCCAAACAAGAAGGAAATGCAAAAGTCACGAGAAGTCAAGGGGCTGGAGGGTAACCAGGACTAAAACAGTGAATACACTCGAACATCTACATTTATGGTAAGGGTACACAACTGTACTATGTTATTCGTGTTTCACTGCTGCAGTCATCAAATTTGGGTTGATTCTCAAAGCTAAGGAAAGCTGGGGGTAGTTAAAGAGCATTAGGGCTAGCAATCAGACTCTAAGATTGCTGTGGCAAATCTAGCCCTGGATTTAGAAAAGATAGGTAGGTGGTATTGCTTGGTGAAGGTATGTACAGAGCTCCAGGTTGTAGCTTCCAGGATGCCCCTGGTAAAGACTCCTCTTAGGAATGCAATAGAGGTAGAAGCAGTCCTGGTGGAATGTGTTCTTATCCCCTGTGGGGAAGGTTTCCCATGGTGTTTGTAGCAGAAATGGATGGAATGTGCTATCCATTTGGAAATGGCTTGCTTTGAAATAGCCTTCCCTTCTGCTCCTGCAGCAATGCTAACTAGCAGCTGGTCAGATTTTCTGAAAGGCTTAGTTTTGTCTAAACAGAATCTAAGTGGTCTGTGCACGTCCAGAGAATGCAGTATCCTTTCTACCTTATTTTGAGGATTAATATAAAAAAAAGTACGCAAATGAATGGACTGGATTAGAACCACACGACACCACCTTGGGCATAAAAAGGATGGATTAGTCCTGAGTGAAACCCTGTCCACATGGAAGATAATGAAGGGTTCCCACTGCCATGAGGGCCTGCAATTCAGACACTCTTCTTGCTGAAGTGATAGCTAGAAGTAAGGCTGTTTTCTAATAAAGGAATTTCAACTCTGCTGTAGCAGCTGGTTCAAGGGGGGTTTCCAATACAAAGTTAAGGTCCTAGACTGGAGAGGGAGCTCTTCTGGGGGGGGGGGGGGTCTTAAATTTTTGGACCCTCTAAGGAACAGTTTTAGCAGGGGATGAGGGAAGAGGGGTGGCTCAGTGTCAATGTGCTGAAATGGCAGGGGCATGAATCTTGATTGAAGAGAAAGTACAGTTGTGTACACTTATCATAAATGTAGATGTTCGAGTGTATTCACTGTTGCAGTCATCACATCTGGGTTATCTGCTTGCAGAAGCCCTCAGTCAGCCTGATTAACAAAGTCTTGGGTCCTGCGTCGGTTGCAGTCTTTTCTGTGATGTCAGGTTGTCAGGGGTATAAAACATGCAGCCAATGCTATTACATCAGTCTTTCTTGCCGTGCGGTGCCGGAAGCAAAAGCAGTTCACAAGTGCCGGTTGGCAGACTCCTGAAATTTTCGTTTTCGAGTTTCAGAACCGAAGTCTTCAACTAATAGCTAAGTACCCCCCATTGGGGAAACTTTTTCTTGCTCTAAACTGATGTCAGTAAAAGTAAATAATTGCATTTCTTGTGGAAAGCAAACACCTCAAAGATTTTCATTCATACTGTATTCCTTGCTTAGGCCCTGACCACGACGTACCTCACTGTTGGTTTTGTGCCTTATTTAAACCTCAAACTATCCGTCGTCGGTATATTTTCGCTTCTAAATACTTTGCTCAGTTCAATTATCCTGATATGTCTTCAGTAAGCCATCAGACTACCGATATTCTGAAAAAAAGCAAAGAAAGACCGAGACAAGTCCACCAAGGTCCAAAGCTGCCATCGACTGTTCTAAGCCAGTCACCAGTTCGCCGGTACTCAGTGAGGTGCTTTCGCAGCCCCCGATACCAGCTACTTCAAATTCGCAGGCCTCTACTGAGACCCATTTGGAGTATGCTGCAAGATACTTCAACTGTGGAACCTGTGTATGTCTCTACCTTGGATGGGTCCGGAGGCACTGTGCAGGCACCGGCTTCTGAGGGTGTATTCAGGCCTGTATTAAACCAACGCCATCTTCTTCAAGGCCTAAAACTCGAAACATGCCTAGAAAACTGACGCCCAGACCACATGGCCAGGCCTCTATGCCTAAAAAAACAAATGACAGGAATGGCTGAAGACCTTATTACTTTAATCAGGGGAAGCCAACCTTCCCCCTCCAAGAGACCTAGGACTGAGTTTGCTTATGATACTTCTGACCAAGATTCTGAATTTTCTGTTTCCTCTGATGACCAGGATTTACTCTCATTTACCTATGAGGATTCTGATGCCGAGGACTCTATTCCCCCCCTGCATCCTCCCCAGAGGATTTATTTTTTTGTGAAACTTTGCATACCCCCCTCAGGGAGCATTATCATTGGGAAAGTCAGGATTTCTCTGATTCTAAAAAGAGGCTTAGGGATTTCTTACTCCTGCCGAAGCACAGACATTTAGCCATACCTCCTGCACTAGACATTGTTGATGATGCCTTTTCGGAATCTAGCTTGGTCCCTGATTCTTTACTCTCTGCTCCCAGAAAACCTGATGGTTATTACAGGGCCCCTGACTTTCAAGTTCCTTTTCAAAAATCCTACTTTGGATCCTGAGACCATTTCACCGGAACTCAAGGGCATTAAAGCTACTACTGACAAAAATCCAAACCCCTCTGATAAAGACTCCAGGGTGCTGGATAGATGGGGTAAGAATGTATACACTTCTGCAACTTTGGCCATTAGGGCCTTAAACTGCCAGTTTCATATGTTAAAGTATCAGCAGCATATTATTGGATTGCTGAAACAAAAAATAATGTTGATTCCTGATTGTGCTGAAAATAAGGATTTACAGGATTTAGTGCACTCAGCTGAACAAGTTGGAAAACATACTTTGAAATGTGGTTTTGATTCACTAGAAGCTCCTTGCAGGGCTGCTGTAACTGGGTCTGTACTTAGAAAGCATGCTTGGCTTAAGGAGCAATCTTTGCCAGATCATGTTAAAGCAAAATTACTGGATGCTCCCTTAACTCAGGACCGCCTGTTTGGCAACAAGGCAAAAGTTGTTCTTAAAACGATGGAGGAAAAAGGAAAAAGCTAAATCTATGCAAACTGTTAAAGATTTCTTACAAGTACAACCCCCAAGGTTTAGTAGGCATTGGCCTTCAAAGAATTGGTCCTTTCCTGCCTCTTCCAGACCTTCTCAGTCCAAACCCAGATCCAGCAGAGCACCCAGGGTACGCAAAGGACTAAGCAGTGGGGGGCCTCCACTTCCAAATCTGGGAGTAATAAAACTCCCCCTATGGTAAACTGTCTCAATGACTTCTTTTTAAAACTTCCAAGCACTTCTCAACTGACAGCCCCTTTGGGGAGAAAGATTGCTCTTCATGCAAAGAACTGGGAACTCATTACCCAGGACAAATGGGTTTTAAATATAGTGTTCCAAGGATGCAGACTTCACTTCCACACATTACCAACACCAAGTGGGTGGCCAGAACTACCCCCAAATCAGTGGGCAGAGTCCCAAAAGCAAGTACTTTCTCTACTAAGAATAGGGGCTATTCAATTGGTACCAGAAGATGAAATGGGACAAGATTTCTACTCCAGACTTTTCCTGGTACCTGGAAAAGCATATTCATGGCGTCCTATCCTGGACCTGTCTACTCTAAACACCTTTTTGGTGATTCCAAAATTCAAGATGCTGACTTCACCAGTTGCTTCCTATGCTAGGCAAAGGTGCCTGGTTGGCAACACTAGATTTAAAGGAAGCATACCTGCACATCCTAATCAGGGAATCTTGGAGAAGATACCTACACTTCAAAGCAGGCTACAAGCACTATCAGTTCTCTGCACTGCTCTTTGGCTTATCTACTGTACCCAGGGCATTCACAAAGTGCCTAGCTCCAGACATTGCATTTTGCAGGCAAAGAAATATTCAAATATACCCATACCTGGACGATTGTCTAATTCAAGCAGAAAGCCAGGACATGCTTTTGAATCATCTGGCCTTTGTACAACGGGTGCGAACTTGTCTGGGGTACACCATAAATGAAAAGAAGTCACACCTGGTACCCTGTCAACAAATTATACTCCTAGGAGCAAGCTTGAATACAACTTCCCAGATGGCTTTCCTCACGCCAGAGAAACAAATTCATTTGACTACCTACTTCAAAAAGTGGCCATAAAAACCCTATCTGCACGGCAAATGCTGCAAGCCTTGGGGTTCATGACCTCCTGCATTCTTCCAATTCCATATGCAAGACTGCATATGAGGAAACTACAATGGTATCTGAATAGGCTATGGTGTCAACATTCTCAGGATCTAGAAGCAATAATTCCTATCATACCTTGCCTACGCCTAGAATTCCTTTGGTGGGCAGAGGCCTGCCACCAAAACAAGGGACTACCATTCACACTACCCCCTGCCGCCCAAACCCTAACAACAGACGCATCAAACTATGCATGGGGGGCTCAACTGGCAGGGAAGTGCATTCAGGGGAAATGGACCTGCATATCAATCAAAAAGAAATGTTAGCTGTACAGAATGCTCCGACAGCCTTCAAGGATCACATTCTTCCAGGACAATTAATGGTAAAGACGGACAACACCACTGCTGTGTGTTACATAAACAAGCAGGAGGGTACACATTCTTACCCACTCTGCAGACTAGCCATGGCATTGTGGAACAAGCAGCACATTACGTTTTATAAACATTTCGTGGATATCTTTTTTGCTTGGCATGGTAATGAGACACAATTGGACACATTTGTTAGGTTTCTTGATAACACCACTGGATACCTTTCCTTCTCCCTTAGTCACTCCAAAGAGGAAATCAACTTTCTAGATGTAAATGTTACAAAAATAGGTTTGGTAACATCTCGACAAGGATACATAGGAAGGACTGTAGGAATAACAACATTCTTCACCATTCCATTATGCATCCTAGGCACATTACTAAGAATATAGACAAGAACCAAATCTTACGTTGCAAGAGACTGCATACAGACAGGGAAGAAAAACAGATGCTAGGAGTTGTCTCACCACAGAGTTTGTTGAGAGATGATACAAGAGGGTTGATATTGACAGTGACACAGTTGAAGTGGACTTGCATGAAAGTCACAAAACCAAACCTTACTACTCAGATGAGCACTTAATGAATGTACCCCCAAATAAGCAAGTCTCCTCATTACCTGTCAATAGGCTATGTCTTACTTTTTCTAATCATGTCTACAAGACATGTGACACCATTAAAAAGAACTGGTCCACTCTTCTCACTGACCCCGAGATTAGCCAGGTTGTTGGTTCTACACCTAGTTTTAGTTTTAAAAATAGCAATAATTTGATAAAGAAACTGCTATAAACAGAATAAAACATGTGACAGATTTGTCTCACAATGTAAAGGGACTTTCCCCATGTAGAAACTGCAGAATATGCATTAACATTTGGTCCACCTGCATGATTTTACACCCTGTGCATCAGAAACCTGTAGAGTTTCTATTTTATGCAGATTGTTCTAATAAAAACAATGTGTATTTTGCTAAGTGCAATATTTGCAGTGCATTCTATATTGGTAAAACCAATAGAACTATGAAGGAAAGGGTGATGGAACATCTTAACGATATCAGGAACAGCAAACTTACTAATGCATTAGCTAAGCATGTCTGACTGTGGTGATCAGCACAATTTTAAATTATTGGTCTTGCAAAAAAAAAGTGAGAGACAGAGAAGGTGATATTACCAATAAAACTGAATATGCTGAACTAAGGTGGGTAGTGGACTTTAAGGCATACTTATCAACTGGTCTTAACAGTACTGTATCTTTAAAACCTCTCTAGAAAAAAGAGGGTTGCATCACTAATTTTTAAAGAATTTTTATTGGTTATTGGTTTTATTTAAACCTTGTGTGCTAATTTATTTCTTTATTAAGGTCTGAAGAAGAGGATTGCCTTGAAAGCGCTTACCTAAATCTAAGTTTTGTAATAAATTTCAAGTACTTTAATTTCCAGCCTACAAGTCTCTTTTTCTACATTTATACTCAGTAGTACCTTGTCAGGTTTCCTGGGAGCCAGAGGCAGTGTCTGGGGTAAGGCTTGATTCCAAGGAAACATCATCTACAATGTCCAGAACAGGAGGGATAGCTACAGGCCTGTGTTGAGGCAGGAGTAAAAATTCCCTAAGTCTCTTTTTGGACTCAGAAAAGTCCTGGCTTTCCCAGCAAAAATGCTCCCTAAAGGTATGCAAGGTTTCACCAAAAGAAAAATCTTCTGGAGGGAAAGCAGAGGGAATGGAATCCTTTGCAGCAGAATCCTCATAAGTAGATAAGGGTAAATCTTGGTAGTCAGAAGGGACAGAGATCAAATTCCTGATCAGAAGAGTCGGAAGGAAAATCAGTTCTTGGTCTCAGAGGGGGAAGGCTGGCTCCCCCTAATTAAGGCAATTAGGTCTTCAGCCATTCTAATCATTCATTTTTGAGGTATATGGGCCTGAGTATGCGGTTTTGTCATCTGTTTTCTAGGCGTAGTGCAAGCTTTAGGCCTGAGGAATTTGGTATTTCGAGCTTGAAACTAAGTCGTTGGTTTAATATGAAAGTCAGTAGGACTGAATACACCCTCAGAAGCTGGTGCCTGCACAGCGGCTCCGGACACATCCAAGGTAGAGACATCCGCAGGTTCCATAGTCGAAGAAGCATCTTGAGGTATACCAGACTCCGAATGGGTCTCAGTAGAGGCCTGTGAAGCACCTCAATGAGTACTGGCAAACTGGCGACTAGCTTAATGGAAGCGTCTTAGGCAGTTTTGGACCTATGCAGTCTGTGTCTGTCTTTATCCTTACATTTTTTCAGATCATCAGTAATCGGATGACTTAAAGATATTTCGGAGTACAGAGATCGAGAACGAAAGTATTTAGCTATAAAAATAGCCCGACGATGAATAGTTCGGGCGTTGAACAAGGCACAAAACTGACAGCGAGGGACGTCGTGGTCTGGGACTTGACAGGTTACACACTAAGAATGAAAATCTCTGAGGTATTTGCTTTCCACAGGCAAGACAATTGTTAATTTTTTTCCTGACATCAGTTACAACAAGAAAAAAGGATCCCCAACGGGGTACTTATCTTTTGAAGACTTCAGGTCTGAAACTCGAAAACGAAAATTTCAGGAGTCGACTGACCGGCACTTGCGAACTGCTTCTGCTACAGGCACCACACGGCAAGAAAGACTGTTGTAATGGCATCGGCTGCATGTTTTATACCCCTGACGTCATGGAAGAAGCAAAAGCATCCTACGCAGAAAAGTACAGTTGTGTACACTTACCATAAATGTAGATGTTAGAGTGTATTCACTGTTGCAGTCATTACATTTGGGTTATCCTGCTGGCAGGTTGCCCTCAGTCGGCCTGAATTCCAAAGTCTTGGGTCCTGCGTCAGTCGCTGTTGCCTCTTCCCTGATGTCAGGTCGTCAGGGGTATAAAAGATGCAGCCAACGCCATTTTATTCAGTTTTTCTTGCCCCAGATGTCAGGTGCCCCCAAAAGGGTAGGCTAAAATTATGTAAATAAAACATACATGCACCAAAATAAGCTTTACCTTCATCTATAAGCAAATACACCACCCAGGTTGTATAGATTAGAGAAGTAAAGAGAAGTTCCAGCAAAAATAAGGGGGATGGCGGGGGGTAACCTTGACTGCAACAGTGAATACACTCAAACATCTACATTAATGGTAAGTGTACACAATTGTACTATGTTCTTCGTGTTTCACTGATGCAGTCATTACATTTGGGTTGAGTCCCAAAGCTATGGTTGGGGGGCTGGAGCTAAACAGCATTAGGAGCGGCTATGAGGCCCTGCAGAACTGCAGTGGCAAAGCCTGCCCTGGATTTAGAGTAAAGAGGCAGATTGTAATGTTTTGTGAAGGTATGCCCTGAACTCCAAGTAGCAGCCTCTAAAATGTCTTTGGTTGGTACTCCCCTGAGAAAGGCTGCAGAAGTGGCTGCAGCTCTGGTTGAATGTGGCCTAATGCCCTTAGGCACTGGTTTGCCATGCTGTGAGTAGCAGAATCGAATGCAGTGACCTATCCATTTTGAAACAGTCTGCTTGGAGATTGCCTTTCCTTGTGATGCTGTGGCATATGCCACTAGTAATTGTTTTGTCTTTCTGAAAACTTTAGTTTTGTCCAAGTAGAATCTAAGTTGTCTGTGTACGTCCAAACAATGCAGAATTTTCTCCCCCCTGTTCTGTGGATTTGGATAAAAGGTTGACAAATGAATAGTTTGGTTAAGGGCTACACTGGATACCACTTTAGGCATAAATGTAGGGTTTGTTCTCAGAGAGACCCTGTCTGGATAAAAAATGATAAAGGGTTCCACAGCCATGAGAGCCTGTAGCTCTGAAACTCGTCTTGCAGAAGTTACCACTAGGAGCAGAGCTGTTTTCCAAGATAAGAACTTTATATCCACAGTAGCAGCTGGCTCAAATAGAGGCAAGGTGAGTTTTTCCAATACATAACTGAGGTCCCATGCAGGTATTGGCGCTCTCCTTGGAGGCCTTACGTTTTTGGCTCCTCTGAGGTACTGTCTTAATAAAGGATGAGAAAATAGTAGTGGCTCTGTATTGTAATGAGCCAAAATGGCAGAGGCATGGATTTTAATTGATGAAAAAGATGGGCCTTTGTCCAGCATCTCAGTTAAGTATTGTAAAATCTGAGGAATATTTGGAACAGCTGTATCTGTTCCTTGAGCTTGGTTCCAAGCGTAAAACCTTTTCCATTTCCCAGCATAGGATTTTCTAGTACTAGGCCTTCTGGCTTCTAAAATGACATCCATCACAGCTTTACTGAGAAGTGTGGTTTGTATGGCTACATTATTTGCCATGCTGCCAGGTTTAGGGTCCTGAGTTGGCTGTGCAGAATCTGATTGTTTTGCTGGGACAGTAGATGAGGTATTTGAGGTAAGGTCCAGGCTGGGCATTGGGACAAGTTCCTTAAAATCGGATACCAGTACTGGCGTGGCCAAGTCTGGGGCAATCAATCATTTTTGGTTTCTCCTGCCTGACCTTTAGGAGTACCTTGCGGAGGAGAGGCATATACTGATAGGTTTTTCCAGTTGAAAGATGAGGCGTCCACTTTCCAAGCTTGTCTGTGATAAGTCCTTGTGCAGAATCTTCTTAGTTGATAGTTTTGAGGGGAGGCAAATAGATCTATGTCCGGGCTTCCCCATTTCTTTATCATGCTTAAGACTTGTGGATTCAGGTGCCACTCGTGGGGATCCATGAGGTTTCTGCTTAGTTCGTCTGCCAGAGTATTGTCCTTTCCTGGCAGGAATTATGCCTGCAGATGAACTTGGTAAGTGAATGCTGTGTCCCATAAAGCCATAGCTTGTCTGCACAGGGGATAAGAATGAGTGCCCCCCCTGCTTGTTTATGTACCACATGACCGTGGTGTTGTCTGTCTATCAGTAGCTGTCCCGGATGAAGTAGGTCCTTGAAGGCTGTCAGGGCATTTTGAACAGCTAGCATCTCTTTTTGATTGATATGTAGATGCTTTTGGTTTGAGGACCAGGTGCCCTGAATGCCTCTTCCTGCCATGTGTGCCCCCCAGGCATAATCTGAAGCATCCGTTGTTAGGCTCTGCCTGGCTGGGGGTAGTGAGAATGGCTGTCCCTTGTTTTTGTGACGAGCCTTTGTCCACCATCGAAATTCCTGTTGCAGGCAGGGAATTAGAGTAATCATTGCTTCCAGACAGTGGCAATGTTGTGTCCAGACACTTTTTAGATACCACTGAATTTTCCTCATATGCAGTCTTGCATATGGAATTAGTAAGATGCAGGATGCCATGAAGCCAAAAGCCTGCAGAATTTTTTCTTGGGGATAACTGGGCCTTTGTTGCCATGGATGCCATGAAGCTCAAAGCCTGCAGAATTTTTCTTGCAGATAACTGAACCTTTGTTGCCATTTCCTTGAAGTAGGTAGTCAGTTGTCTGTTTGTCTGGAGTGAGATGAGCCATCTGGGTAGTTGTATTTAAGCTTGCACCCAGGAATATGATCTCTTGAGAGGGTACAAGTTTTGATTTCTTTTTGTTGACTGTGTACCCTAGGCATGTTAAAAGTCTTATCACAAACGTCAGATGTAGTAGAATGTGCTTGAATGAGGCAGTCGTCCAAGTAGGGATATATTTTTATTCCACTTTGTCTGCAGTAAGCAATTACTGGTGCCAGGCACTTTGTGAAGACCCTGGGTGCAGTAGATAAGCCAAAGGGCAGTGCAGAGAATTGGTAATGCTTTGAGACAGCCTTGAATCTGAGGTATCTTCTGCATGATTGTCTGACTGGCACATGCAGGTATGCTTCTTTTAGGTCTAAAGTCACGAGCCAAGCCTTGCTGCCCAGCATTGGCAGAAGCTGTTGTAAGGTCAACATCTTGAATTTTGGTATATCCAGGAAAAGTGTTTAGAATAGATAGGGCCAGTATTGGTCTGCATGCTTTGTCCTTTCTGGGTACCAAGATCAGTCTTGAGTAAAATCCTTGCCCCTGCTCTTGCTATGGCATTTGTTGAATAGCCCTCATGTCCATGAGAGCTACAACTTGTTTTTGAGCCTCTGCCCATTGATTTTTTGGCAGGTCTGGCCAACCGTTTGCTCTTGGCAGGGTATGGAAATGAAACTTGTAGCCTTGTGATACTGTCTAGAACCCATTTGTCCTAGGTTATAATGTGCCAATTTTGAGAAAAAAGTGCTAGTTTTCCCCCTAAGGGTGTTGCCAGAAGATAAGTGCTTGGTGCAGGCAGGGGGAAGTCATTGGGACTGTTTCCTGTATGATTGTGCTTTGTCTTCTCCACCTTTGGAGGTAGAAGCACTCCACTGCTCAGGCCTGTAGGATCCTTGCGGCTGTGATCTGCCTCGAAGGCATCTGGATCTGCCCCGAGACTGGAAAGGACCAATTCTTTGTAGGCCAGTGTCTGCTAAATCTAGGTGGCTGTACCTGTAAAAAATCCTTGACCGTTTGCATAGATTTAGCTTTGTCCTCAATTTTCTTTAACACCTCTTCTGCCTTAACACCAAACAAGGTATGTTGTAAAGGAGCATCTAATAATTTTGCTTTAACATGGTCAGGCAGAGTTTGTTCCTTTAACCAAGCATGCCTCCTAATCACAAAACCTGTAACAGCGGCCCTGCAGGAAGCCTCCAGAGAATCAAACCCACATTGCAAAGTAAGCTTTCCAACTTGTTCAGCTGCATGCAATAAATCCAGCATTTCTTTGTTTTCTGCACAGTCAGAATTTGCCATCATTTTCTGTTTAAGCAGTGCCATGATATATTGCAGATATTTGAGCATATGAAACTGGCAATTTAAGGCCCTTACAGCCAAAGTAGCAGATGTGTAAATCTTTTTTCCCCATTTATCCAGTGCCCTAGAATCCCTGTCAGAGGGGGTAGGGTTTTTTGCAGTAGAAGCCTTGACCCCTTTGGGACCCTGCGAAATAGTTTCTGGGTCTGCAGTAGGGTTTTTGAAAAGGAATTTATGAGAGTCTGTGACCCTGTAGTATCTGTCCGGCTTAACATGAGCCGGAGGTAATGAGTCAGGGGTCAGACTAGACTCAGAGAACACAATCTACAATGTCCAACACAGGTGGAATAGCTAGAGGCCTGTGTTGAGGTAGTAAACGGAAGTCTCTGAGCCTTTTCTTAGATTCTGAAAAATCTTGACTCTCCCAGTGGAAGTGCTCCCTCATGGTATACAAGGTTTCACCAAAAGAGTAGTCCTCAGGAGGAGAAGCTGAAGGAATTGATTCTTCAGCATCAGAATCCTCATGGGGGGGAGGGGGGGGGAGAATATTCCTGATCAGAAGAGGAATCAGAAGAAATGGAAACCTGATCTGAAGATTCATAGTCTCTCTCTTGCCTAGGCCTCTTATCAGGAGGGGGATGGAAACCCCTGATCAAGGTAATTAAGTCTTCGGCCATTTTGAGCATCTGTTTTTTGGGCATGGAGCCCTGTCCTTGTGGCTGGTGAACTTGCTTCTTTGCCTTTAAAGGTGTTTTAGTCTTTGTCCTTGAAGTCAGTTTTATATATAATTGTTTAGGTCTGAATACACCCTCAGAAGCAGATGCCTGCTCAGCGGCTCCAGACCCAACTGAGGGAATAATCTCCGAGGCTCCAATACCTTGAGTTTCCAGCGGCCTGTCAGACTCCACGTGGGAGTCGGTAGCGGCCTGCGACTCTAAAGTAGAGGGCATCAGGGGCTGCGAAAGTGCTTCACTGAGAACCGGTGACTTGCTTAGGAGAAGCTCTGTCGGTTTTGGACCTCGGTTGCCTTCTTTTTCTTTGCGTTTTTTGTGAACTCCGGTAGTCGGATGGCTATTAGACGACACCGTATAATTAAATCTACGCCCGAAATAGCTTAATGCAAAATCGTACCTACGCTTAATAGTGTGTTGGTTAAATCTAGCACAAAACTGACAACTAGCAATGTCGTGGTCAGGGCCTAAGTAAGGAATACAGTAAGAATGAAAGTCCTTATGAGGTATTTGCTTCCCACAAGAAATACAATTAACTTTTTCTGACATCGGTCTGGAGCAAGAAAAAAAGTTTCCCCAATGGGGTACTTAGCTTTTAATGAAGACTTCGGATCTGAAACTCGAACACGAAAATCTCAGGAGTCGGCCGACTGGCACTTGCGAACTGCTTCTGCTTCGGGCACCGCGCAGCAAGAAAGACTAAATAAAATGGCGTCGGCTGCGTCTTTTATACACCTGATGACCTGACGTCAGGGAAGAGGTGATAGCAACCGATGCAGGACCCAAGACTTTGGAATTCAGGCCGACTGAGGGTAACCTCCCAGCAGGATAACCCAAATGTAATGACTGCAACAGTGAAACACGAAGGACATCTGCTTCAGGCTCCTCGGCAACTAAGACTGATGTAATAGAGTCGGCTGACTTACTTTACACTACTGAGCGGACGTCAATCCTGAAGTGACAGCAACCGATGTAGAAATACTACGCCTCTGGTATTCGGGCCGGCTGAGGGCTACCCTGGCAGGGATAACCCAAATGTGATGACTGCAACAGTGAAACATGAAGAACATGTATTCTTGCCTTGCTTTGGCGTGCACAATAGCTTGTGGCTTGCACCAGACAGAAAACGTCCTCCATTTTGCTACCTAGGTTTTTCTATTACTAGGTTTTTAGCCTCTTTCAAAACTGCTAGCATGTCCTAAAAAAACTGCCAGGATGGGATCAATAGCTAATCATCCAAGCTGTCAGAATGAATGTCCTCAGGTTGATATGGATGACAGAGCCCTTCTGTTTTAAGTCCACTGAGTGGGTAGTACAGTGATTCTCCTTTAGCTGAGAATGATGAGGAAGGAGAACCAATGTTATCCAGGGCCATTATGCAGCAATCAGCATCATCCTTGGCCTGTTCATCCTCACTTTCTGTAAGATCTCAGGAGTGAGGCATATTTGGAAGAAGGCATAAAAAAATAGATCTTGTCCAGCTGAAGGAGACTGTCCACTTTCCACACCCCTCTCTGGGAGGTGCTTGAGCAGAACTTGATGATTTGCTGGTTTCCTGATGAAGCTAAAAGGTCCATTTTTGAAACACCATTGGTGTTGGATACAAAAAACACTTCACGTTTCAGTGTCCACTTGATGGGGTCAGCTCAAGCCATCAGCCAGCAGGACATCCAGACCTGGGACGTACAATATTATACAAGAGTCAGACTTTACTGCTGCTGCTGGTACCAGTTTTTCGTTGAATGCTTTCAAAGCCAAAATTACTGTTAAAATTTCCTTTATGTTGACATGCTGGGCTGCCAGGTGGCTGTCCCATGTCAACTGGGCTTATACTTCAAGCCATGTCCCAAACTGTTTGTGGTTAGGGTTTAGCCTGCTTCTGGGAGTTGGAAAGGGGATTCTGTATTTGCTTTGATGCTTTCCTCCCACAACAGAAACACTTTTGTCAGGTATGGTAAGAGAGGTATTGATGTCTAAGGTTTACTGTTGTTGGGACCAACAATTCCAGAGGAACCACTGCAAATTCCTCATGTAGATCATCAGTAGTAACATAAGGCTACATAAAACAATGTATTGCATTGTCCTCAAATTCCCCTGCTGTTACGGCCAATTGGCTCTGCAGATACATAATATACTCTTGGAAGATGATCATCTTGCCTTTTGACAAAAAGACCTTCTGTTAGGCAAAATATAAGTCTACCCCAGAAAGTTAACCCTGGTACTGGATGTCAGCTGTCTCTTTTGGGCATTCAGGATCAGGCCCACTTTTTTGAAAACAATCCATGGTGATTTGCTTGGCTGACAAGTTCTGTTAGGGATGCTACCTGAATCAAGCAGTCATCCAGATATGTGTAAATGAGGACGCCTTTAGTTCTGTAAAATGCAATTTCTGGTACCAGACATTTCATACACAATATGGGTGCAGCTGATAAGCCAAATGGTAAAACTGCACAAGTCTCACAAGCACCTCTATAGGGTACATTGATCATGGGAACTCCCTGGCTTGAAAATATAGGAACTCCCAGAGTTACCATTCAAGTCCGAACGGAGAGATGACTGGAGTCCTGAGTGGAGCCCGAATGGAAAGATGATAAATCAGCAAGCAAAGGAGAGTAGTACTGTTAGAAGTGAATTCATTCTCAAGTCTTGGCGAGTACAATCAGAAGGTGGACCCTGTTTTTCACACAATCTCACCAAGACTTCGCTGATATATAGACTGACGCTGATGTATAGACTTTACATTTATATTGATAATTATTTATATTTTATATAGCAAATATCATAGCCAGTAGGTTAGAAATGAAATAAAAAAAAAAAAACAGCTGGGTGAACAAGACCCGGGATTAAAAAAAACGTGCCCAATCTTGGTAGGCATGTTCGTGCCAGGATTGGAAAAAAACAACAGTGTAGAATCCTCAAGACATGGAAACATTCTTACAATGGTGCTAGGCCAGGTCCAGGGGATGATGGCCCCCCTGTTGTAGAAAGTAGTGGCAGTCCACAAAATTCACAAAAATTGATATACCAAAAAAAAAAGCCATAAAGATGATAGAGTGGACTACTGAGGATAAGAAAGAAGTCATGTATTGCTACTATTATGCAAGAAGCCCAGAATTTCCAGACAGAAGTTATACAAACAGATTGAGAGAAATTAAAGGAAAGAAAAATATTTGCACAAGAAACATTGTCATAAGCTTCAAATAAAAATTTGTGTTCATTAATACAACACATTTATGAAATATATAGACCAAGCAACTTTGGGTTGTTTGGAAAAATAAGCAACCGAGGAAGTGCAAAAATAAAAAGAACAAAATCTAGAGATTTTTGAAAGGTATAAAAAAGAAACCTCAACACAGGAAAGAAAGAGATCTGATATGGTGAACTATGTATGTAAAGTAGAAAGCCAAATTAAGCAATACAAAAAAGCAGCCCCAAAGATATTCACACAGAAATACAGGAAAAGGCATCCAAATATGGAAAATTTCACAATACAAAAAATAAGATCACAAACAGGGAATGTACAATACAATGTTAGTAAAGTAGAAATTAAAAAAAAAAAAAAAAAACAAAAACAGAAGTTGAAGTTATGGAATAACTGCGAAGTAAAGAATTTAGTGTAGAAAGTAACGGGTTATATCACATAATGATGGAATGAGTCCCCCAAGTACTGAGAAATGGGTGGAGCAGGAGACATCTGAAGAAATATAGACATGGGAAAGAGGAACAGATTTAAAATGATGCAGTATTTATGCAAAGGAGAAAGCAAAACAGATCAATATAAAAAGAGCAGCAACAAAGATGTTTGAAGAGCAATACAAGCAAAGGCATCCAACTATGGAAAATTTTGCAACAGAAAAATATGAAAAGAGAGAGAGAAAGGAAAAAGAATAGTTGTGTAAAATCTTACCATAACCATAGAAGCCCTTTCTCTTCCACGTTGCAGCATTCTTCGTGTGGGATTCCCCGCCTCAGGTGACCTGAACATCGGCCCCTATACAAAAGCTTAAGTCTGGCTGCTGTAGGTGTGTGGGACGTCATACATAGGGCCATAAACCAGGGACCTTAAATGTGACGCCTGCACGCATAGACCTCAGAAAGTACAGTTGTGTACACTTAACATAAAATGTAGATGTTCGTGTGTATTCACTGCTGCAGTCATTACATTTGGGTAATCTGCTGGCAGGTTGCCTTCAGTCGGCCTGAATTCCAAAGTCTTGGGTTGTGCGTCAGTTGCTGTCTCCTCTTCCATGAAGTCAGGTCGTCAGGGATATAAAACATGCAGCTGACGCCATTTTCTTTAGTTTTTCTTGCCACAGATGTCAGGTGCCCCACCAAAAAAAAAAAAAAAATTGTATATATATATATATATATATATATATATATATACATACATATATATACATATACATATACACACACACACACATATGCATCAATATAAACTTTACCTTCATCTACAAGCAAATACACCACATAGGTTGTAGAAGATAGAGAAGGAAAGAAACTCCAGAATGACTGGGGGGTGGCGGGCGGGTAAACCTGGACTGAAACAGTGAATACACTCTAACTACATTTATGGTAAGTGTACACAACTGTACTATGTTCTTCGTGTTTCACTGCTGCAGTCATTACATTTGGGTAGAATCCCAGAGCTATGGTTGGGAGGCTGGAGCTAAACAGCATTAGGTGTGGCTATAAGGCCCTGCAAAACTGCAGTGGCAAAGCCTGCCCTGGACTGAGAGAGGCAAATGATAATGCTTTGTAAAGGTGTGAACAGAACTCCAAGCAGCAGCCTCTAGAATGTCTTTGGTTGGTACTCCTGTGAGAAAGGATGCTGAAGTGGCTGCAGCTCTGGTGGAATGAGACCTAATGCCCTTGGGCACAGGTTTACCATGGTGTAAGTAGCAGAAACAGATGCAGTGGCTTATCCACTTTGAAATTGTCTGCTTTGAAATAGCCTTTCCTTCTGAACCTGCAGCATATGTCACTAGTAATTGCTCAGTTTTTCTTAGAGCTTTAGTTCTGCTCAAGTATAATCTTAGCTGTCTGTGTACGTCCAAGGAATGCAGAATTCTCTCCCTCTTGTTCTGCGGATTTGGATAAAAGGTTGGCAGATGAATAGTTTGGTTAAGAGCCACAATGGAAATCACCTTAGGCATAAATGTAGGATTTGTCCTCAGACACCATCTGGGTAAAATATGACAAAAGGCTCTAAAGCCATGAGGGCCTGTAGCTCAAACTCTTCTTGCTGAAGTAATTGCTAGTAGCAGAGCTGTTTTCCATGATAAGAACTTTATATCAGTGGTAGCAGCTGGTTCAAATGGAGGCAGGGTGAGCTTTTTCAATACATAATTGAGGTCCCGTGCAGGTAATGGTGATATTCTAGGAGGCCTTAAATTTTTGGCTCCTCTAAGATGCTGCTTTAGTAAAGGATGAGAAAAGATTGGTGGCTCTGTATTGTAATGAGCCGAAATGGCAGAGGCATGGATTTTAATTGATGAGAAAGATGGGCCTTTGTCAAGCATCTCAGTTAAGTATTGTAATATCTGATGAATATTTGGTTCTGCTGTATCAGTTCTTTGTGCTTGATTCCAAGGAAAGAATATCTTCCATTTATCAGCATATGATTTTCTAGTACTAGGCCTTCTGGCTTCCAAAATGACATCCATCATAGCTTTACTGAGAGAAGTTGTTTGTATAACTACATGATCAGCCATGCCGCCAGGTTCAGTGTCTGGAGTTGATTGTGCATGATTTGATTGTTTTGCTGGGACAGTAGTTGAGGTCTTTGAGGGTAAGGTCCAAGCTGGGTATTGAGACAAGTTCCTTAGGACTGGGTACCAATATTGGCGGCGCCAGTCCGGGACAATTAATATCTTTGGTTTCTCTTGTCTGACTTTTAGGAGGACCTTGGGAAGAAGAGGCAGAGGGGGAAAGGCATAAACTGAGAAGTTTTTCCAGCTGAAGGATAGGGCGTCCACTATACATGCTTGTCTGTGATAAGTCCTTGTCCAGAATCTTTTCAACTGATAATTTTGAGGAGAGGCAAAAAGATCTATGTCTGGGCTCACCCATTTCTCTGTTATCATGCTGAAGACTTGTGGATTTAGTTTCCACTCGTGAGGGTCCATAAGGTTTCTGCTTAAATCGTCTGCCAGAGTATTTTGCTTTCCTGGCAGGAACTGAGCTTGAAGATGTATCTGGTAGGTCAAAGCTGTGTCCCACAGAGCCATGGCTAATCTGCAAAGGGGGTATGAGTGTGTGCCCCCTTGCTTGTTTATATACCACATGACTGTGGTGCTGTCCATCTTTATCAGTAGTTGTCCTGGATGAAGTAAGTCCTTGAAGGCTGTTAAGGCATTTTGAACAGCTAGCATCTCTTTCTGGTTGATATTTAGATGCATTTGTTTTGGGGGCCATATGCCCTGAATGCATCTTCCTGCCATATAGGCCCCCCAGTCATAATCCGATGCGTCTGTTAAGGTTTGGCTGGCAGGGGGTAGAGTGAAGGCAGTCCCATGTTTTGGTGACATGCCTTTGCCCACCACAGAAACTCCTATTGTAGGCAAGGTATGAGAGGAATCACTGTTTCCAGACTGTGAGAAAGTTGACTCCATAAACTTTTTAGGTACCACGGAAATTTCCTCATTTGCAGTCTTGCATATGGAATCAGTAGGATGCAGGATGCCATGAAGCCCAAAGCCTGCAGAATTTGTCTTGCAGATAACTGGGTTTTTGTTGCCATCAGTTTGAATTAAGTAGTCAGTTGCCTTTGCTTGTCTGGCATGAGGTAAGCCATCTGGGCAGTTGTATTCAAACTTGCACCCAGGAATGTTATCTTTTTAGAGGGTACCAGTTGTGATTTATTTTTGTTTATTGTGTACCCTAGGCATGTTAGAAGCCTTTTCACAAAAGCCAGGTGTTGAAGAATGATGACCTTGCTCTCTGCTTGAATTGCAAAATACAATTACGGGTGCCAGACACTTTGTGAAGACCCTGGGCGCAGTAGATAAGCCAAAGGGCAGTGCAGAGAATTGGTAATGCATCAAGTCAGCCTTGAATCGGAGGTATCTTCTGCACGATTGTCTTATTGGGACATGCAGGTATGCCTCTTTTAGGTCTAATGTCACCAGCCAAGCATTCTTGCCCAGCATGGTCAGAAGCTGCTGCAAAGTCAGCATTTTGAATTTTAGAATGTCCAGGTATGCATTCAAAATTGATAAATCCAGTATTGGCCGCCAGGCCTTGTCCTTTCTGGGTACCAAGAACAGTCTTGAGTAAAAACCTTGTCCTTTTTCCTGTTCTGGTACTGGCTGAATGGCCCCCATATTCATGAGGGAAGTAACCTGTTTTTGTGCCTCTGCCCATTGATTTTTGGGCAGATCTGGCCAACCGTTTGCCATTGGCAGAGTGTGGAAATGGAATCTGTATCCCTGTGATTTAGAAGTTATGTACTCACCATAACGTTCCATCTGAGTAGGTATCTTCATTTGTCTGCAACATTTGGGATACGGATCTGATCTCGGATCCGAGCCGGCAACTTTTACCACAGCATAGATCTGAGCTCCTAGCTCCTCCCTTTACCCATAATCCCCTGCCAACCCTAAATGACCTCAGATCAAGTTTGCCCGATATAAGCAATGTAAAAGTGCCCCGGAAGGGGCTAATCCAAGACAGATCCTAAAGGTCAGGGGGAAGGAGGGGGGGATGATTGCAGACAAATGAAGACACCTACTCAGATGGAACGTTATGGTGAGTACATAACTTCTAAATCTGAAGTAGGAACTTCATTTGTCAGCAACCTTTGGGACAGAGTCCCCAGCTACCTGAATCCTGGGTGGCCTTTATGGAACATCATTCCGGAGCATTGCAGAGCCAAAGGACGCCCTACCTCTGGAGACATCCAGTTTGTAATGGCTAATAAAGGTATGAGATGAGGCCCAAGTGGCTGCAGAACAAATATCATCTAAGGGGACCCTAGATTTAAAAGCCGCCGAAGCAGCGACGGCCCTAGTAGAATGAGCTCGAACCCCCTGAGGTGCAGTCCTTCCCGAACTCTGATACGCTAAGAGGATACAATTAGCTATCCACCGTGATAGTGTAACTTTAGAAATTGACTTGCCTAAACTTGTTTTGGCAAAGGAGACAAACAACTGGTCAGATTGCCTATGACCAGCAGTTCGATGAGTATAAAAACGTAATTGTCTGTGCACGTCCAAGGAATGCAGTTTATATTCTCCTTTGTTCTGATAATGGGGAAAGAGCATGGGAAGATTAATCGATTGATTAATATTAGCTTCTAAAGACACCTTAGGCAGAAAGGACGGATTGATCCTGAGGTAAACTATCTGGATGGAAGGACAAATACGGCGGCTTAACGCATAGAGCCTGAAGTTCAGAGACCCTTTTAGCTTAAGTAATGGCCACTAAGAAGGCCGTTTTCCAAGAGAGATATTTAAGATCAACCGTGGCCGCCGGCTCGAAAGGGGGGCTAGTCAAGGCTTGGAGAACCAAAGACAAATCCCATGGGGTACTACCTCCTGACTGGAGGCCTGAGAAGGAAAGTACCCTTGAGGAAAGCTTTACAAAGCTTAGCAGTCATCAGAGGGCCTGATTCATGCCCTACATGATAATGCGAAATCGCTGCCAGTTGTACCTTGACTGTAGAGCAGCTAGCCCCTTGATGAAAAAGGGTAGTTAAGAACTCCAAAACCGACGTGAGAGGCGCCGTGAAAGGATCCAAGTGATGGTGTTCCGCCCAGATTGAGAAACGTTTCCACTTGCTTCGGTAGACTCTTCTGGTGGAAGGTTTATGTGCTGCTACTAGGATGGCTTTGACTGGTGAGGAGATTCCGGGAGTCCGAATCAGGAGTGGAACTGGAGCAACCAAGCCGTCAGCTTGAGGTTGACCAGGGTGGGGACCTGGAGACCCAGAGGGTGGGTAATGAGATCCAGGAGTGGATCCAGAATCCATGGTGGATGAATTAGGTGAGACCACAGGTACGGGAACCATGTTTGACAAGGCCAGAATGGGGCAATGAGGATCATTTTGCTCCCCAGCCGACTGGCTTTCTGTAGGAGTTTCAGCATCATGGGCAACGGAGGATAAGTGTAAAGGAGACCAGGAGGCCAAGCATGTACTAGAGAGTCTCTCTGGGACTCCCCCTGAGGGGGAATTAGAGCGAAGTAACTGTTGCATTTGGTATTTGAAGGAGAGGCAAAAAGATCTCAACAGGGTTGCCCCCATAGGGCAAATATTTGTTCCCACACTCTCATGGCCTTGCGACAAAGGGGATAAGACCTGGTTCCCCCCTGTTTGTTGATGTACCAGACAACTGACATGTTGTCCATTTGTACTGCAATTGTCCCAATCGGTAGAAGGCTGTGAAGTGCATGTAACGTCAAAAACACCGCCCTCATCTCTAGGACATTGATATGCAAGGAGGTCTCTGTGTCGTTCCACGTGCCTTGGACCGTTCTGCCTGAATAGTGCCCCCCCCACCCCAGGCGAGAGGCGTCCATGGTCACTGTGGCGATGGGGGAAGGCATCGAAAATGGTCATCCCGTGTGGAGACTCTGGGACCGGCGCCACCACATGAGCGACGTTCTGCAAGCCCTGCTTAGGGGAATAGGATGGGACAGGGGGTTGCAAGACAGGGACCATTGTACTTGGAGGGTCCATTGCAGTACCCTCATATTTAGGCAGGCTAGGGGTAGTAGAGGAATAGCTGCCGCCATGGACCCTAGAGCCCTCAGGATCAATTCCGCAGGTGGAGCAGGAAGAATGAGAATGGCCTTGACATGCAACCTCAGGTTCTGAAGCCGATTGGGAGTTAAGAAAGCAAACATTATTCTGGAATCCAATCTGGCCCCTATAAAATCTATCACCTGTGAGGGGACTAGAGAAGATTTGGTCATGTTGATAGTTAACCCTAGACGTGGAGCAAGGTCGAGGAAGTAATCCCTGCCTGAACAGAGCAGATGCCTTGTTGGTGCGATGAGGAGTCAGTCATGCAGGTACGGAAAAGACCTGAATTCCCTGAAGCCTCAGGTGGGCCGCTATGACCGCCAAGACTTTGGTGAACACCCTGGGGGCTGAGGTGAGACCGAAGGGAAAGGCCCTGAACTGAAAATGACCGGCTCCCAGCCGGAAGCGGAGGAACCTCCTGGAGCGTCTGTCCACTAGGATGTGGTAGTACGCATCCTTGAGGTCTATCGAGTACATCCAATCTTTCTCCCATAATAGGGGGAGAATAGATTGTAAGGTGACCATTCGGAACTTTTCTTTGGGTACTGCCAAGTTCAGGAGAGAGAGATCGAGAATGGGTCTCAAGTCCCCTGTCTTTTTTGGCACCAGAAAGAACCTGGAGTAAAACCCCGATCCGAACTGATCTGGGGGGACGGGTTAGATGGCTCTTTTTTGTAAAAGCTGCTGAATTTCTGCAGCAGCTGCCTCCCTCTGATTGGGTGGTACGTCGGGGAGGCTTCTGATTTTGGGGGTTACAATAAAGGGAATTTGGTAACCTCTGGATATGATGCGAAGCACCCAGCGATCTGTTAAGGACTCCCACATTGCTAGGTGCTTCGAAAGATGCCCCCGACTGCCTCCAGAGTGGAGCAGCCGGGCAACCCCTCAGGGGTTCTGCGTGGGCCTCTCAGAGAAGGGTTCTCTGGACCCAAAGTTTCTGGGACCCCCTCTGCCTCTTGGGCGGCGTCCTCCCTGTCCTCCTCTGCCACGAGAGGACTGGTTGTCCGGAGCAGACTGGGACTGATGCGATTTTTGGAACCACATCTTCTTCTGACCCTTTTGGTTCTTAGAAAAGGACCTCTGGGGAGCAGAGATGCGGACTCCGACGGGAGACAACGTCTTCCTGTCTTTCTCGCTCTGGACTAAGGTGTCGCGAATGGTTTTGCCAAAAAGTGCAGAACCATCAAAGGGGGCATTCGCGAATGACGCCTTAAAGGGTTCCGAGAAGTCAGTGTCGGAGCCAGGCCTGACGCCCGATTACCAGGCCGGCTCCGCCAGCTCTAGCGGCTCCTTCAGTGGTGTGTGACAAGAGCCGCACAGAGGTGTTAGAAACTGAACGTAGAGTAGACATTCGGGAGGAGTACAGATGCTTGTCTCCTTCAGACATGGACTCTGGGGGGGTGCAGCGTATTCTTTTATTAGATCCCGCTGCATCCCGGATGACGTGTGCCATATAGTTCAGCGCTCTCATGGAGAAGGTTGCTGAACTAAAGACCCGCATCCCCAGGCGGTCCATCGCTCGAGAGTCATTACTCGGAGGGTGGACCGTAGAGCTCTCCTGAGCCAGCTCTCTCTTGGTGGCCGCCGCCACCAACATGGCATCCACAGGGGGACCTCTGCTCCAGTGGGTTCTCTCAGCAAGGGAACTCGGGATCCTATCCGGGCGCTTGGGGATTGGCTCCACAGTGTCCGGCTCCTTCCAAGCCCTGGTGGAAATAAGGTCCGTCAGGGGGAGGGGACACCCAAGAGGTAGATGGCCCTGCTTCGAACGCCTCTAGGAATACGGACTCATTGGAGGAAGCCTTGGGGGCAGACCACCCCCCCTAATCCCGAGCATCTCCATGATGTCTCCAAAGGAGACATCCTCGGGGGGTGACCTTGGGGAGCCTTCCCCTTCATCTAAGTCCGTATCTTCAGTAAGGGACTCAGGGGAGTCCATGTGCCTCCTCTTACACTTGGCTTTGTGAGGGACCTCTTCGGGGGGGGGGGCTGTCCGAGGAAGACTCACCAGCAATATCACGTTCCGCAGGAACACCCAGAGACGTAGAAGCAGGCTGTCCCGAAGGCCGGGTGATGGGAGCCCGGACCAGCTTAGAGGGAGTGCAGGGAGGAGGCCGAAGCCAGAACCGGGGGTCCAGATACACTCAACAGTGCCCTCTCCACCACCGCGAAAGCCGAGGGGGAGGTACTCAATAGGCTCCGAGAGTCGGCTCCCACTCGGATCCGAAGCAGGGACCGGATCCGGGGCCGAGACCCTCGGATCCGAAGGACCCGTGTGCTCCGACCGGGACGGAGCCGAAGTCACACAAAGTCCCTTGGATACGAAGCTCCGCCCACAGCTCCAAGAGGTCGGATCCGACAAACTCGAGGGACCAGTCGGAGCCGAAGTAACTAGTACTGTTGGCTCCGACATACCCCCGGATCAGACGCGGCTCGGCTCAGAGTGCTCCGAACCCGGGAAGCGGGACGGAAAAGGAGCGATTGGGGCAAAAAATGGGGTACAGCTCCGCCCCGGAGGGGGGGGGGGGGAGAGGCAAGAGCACTCCCATCTGCAGCTGGGCCTGGATGAACCTCCTCATCATCCGGTCCATGTCTGCATCTGACATACTAAATGTAGACCTCAACGAGGCCACCGAGGCAGACCTAGAGTGACGCCTCGATGACCTCGACGGGGACCGGGTTGCCTCCTCCCCAGGTCCCGGTGAAAAACAAGGGGACCGGAGCCGAGGAGGCGATCCAGAAACCCTGCATGGAGAAGCCAGATGAGCGGGCCGAGGAAGAGTCCTCGGCCCGCCGCTTATGGTGCTTCTCCTTCCTTTTGTTTTTTCCAGCCTCCCTCTCCTCCGGAGCCAAAACGGGAGGTTGAGTCCCGACCGGAGGAAGGGAGGCAGGGGTGGCTACTACCAAGGACTGGGTAGCGGCCACCAAAGAACAGAGGTCGGGGCAGAGTCTGGGGGCAAAAGGCCCGCCAGAATCAGCTTCGATCTCCGGTCCTTAAGTGCCCTGGGGTCGAACGCTGCACAAATCGTTCATCCCGAGGAAAGATGTTCAACCCAAGGCACCTAACGCACCGGGTGTGGCCATCCACCAGTGAGAGCTTATGGCCACACTCGGTACATTTTGAAAAGATGGCTTTAGGGGCCTCCGACATATTGAACGTAAAACACACTCACTAGGCCCCTAACATACCACAAACACACACTACGGACGAGAGAGGGTAGGGAGGAAAAATTTTACAACAAAAAAAGATATTTAAGAGGGAACCTAAACAAACTCACACAATTACAAAAGAAAGTACAAAAAATCTAAGATTTTTCTCACAAAAAACCTCAGAATTGCCAGGAGCTCAAAATCCAGCTTGTTGGCTTGAAGCGCAGCAAACTAGATCTGAGGTCAGTTAGGGTTGGCAGGGGATTATGGGTAAAGGGAGGAGCTAGGAGCTCGGATCTATGCTGTGGTAAAAGTTGCCGGCTCTGATCCATATCCCAAAGGTTGCTGACAAATGAAGTTCCTACTTCAGATACTATATTTAGTACACACTTGCCCTGGGTTAACTGCCAATTTTGAGCAAAAAGTGCTAATTTTACCCCCAAGGGTGCTGCCAAAAGATAAGTGCTTGGTGCAGGCAGAGGGAAGTCATTGGGACTGTTTTCTGTAGGTTTGTGCTTTATCTCCTCCAGATTTGGAGGTAAAAGCACCCCATTGCTTTGACCTGTATGAATCTTGCACCTGGTATCTGGAACCCTTAGGGCATCTGGATTTGCCCCCTTGAGCTCTGACACAGGAAAGGACCAATTCTATGTAGGCCAGTGTCAGCTGAATTTTGGTGGCTGCACTTGTAAGAAGTCTAACAGTTTGCATAGACTTAGCTTTGTCTTCCATTTTCTTTAAAACCTCTTCTGCCTTAATGCCAAACAGAGTATCATGCTGTAAAGGTGCATCTAGCAATTTAGCTTTAACATGATCAGGCAAATTTTGTTCCTTTACCCAGGAATGCCTCCTAATCACAGATCCTGTAACTGCGGCCCTGCAGGAGGCCTTTAAGGAGTCAAATTCACATTGCAAAGTATGCTTTCTAACCTGTTCAGCTGCATGCAATAATTCCTGTAATTCTTTATTTTCTGCACATTCAGAAATCAAAATCATTTTCTGTTTCAGCAATCCCATAACATGTTGTTGATACTTAAGCATATGAAATTGGCAGTTTAAAGCTCTGACTGCCCAGGTTGCAGATGTATAAACCTTTTTCCCCCATCTGTCCAGTGCCCTTGAATCTGTCAGAGGGGGTAGGATTTTTTGCTGTTGAGGCCTTAACTCCCTTTGGACCCTGTGAAATAGTTTCAGGATCAGCAGCAGGGTTTCTAAATAATTTGTGAGAGTCAGGGACCCTGTAATATCTGTCAGGCTTACTGGGAGCCGGAGGTAAGGAGTCTGGGGTCAAGCTAGACTCCAAAAACACATCATCCACAATGTCTAAAACAGAGGGAATGGCTAAAGGCCTGTGCCGAGGGAGAAGGAAATCCCTCAGCCTTTTTGATTCTGAGAAGTCTTGACTTTCCCAGTGAAAATGCTCCCTCAAAGTATGCAAAGTTTCCCCAAATGAATAATCCTCAGGAAGAGGAGCAGATGGTATAGACTCCTCTGCATCAGAATCCTCATAGGGAGGTACAGATAATTCCTGATCAGAAGAAATAGAAACCTGATCTGAAGATTCATAACCAGTGTCTTGCCTAGGCCTCTTATCTGGAAGGGGATGGGTACCCCTGATCAAAGTAATAAAGTCTTCAGCCATTTTGATCATCTGTTTTTTAGGCATAGAAGCCTGTGTACGTGGCTCATGCGTCATTTTTTTAGTTTTAGAAGTTGCTTTTGTCTTTGCTTTTGCAGCTGTCATTGGTTTGATATACAAATGTTGAGGTCTGAATACACCCTCAAAACCGGTGCCTGCTCAGCGGCTCCGGGCCGATCCGAGGGAGATGCATCCATCGGTCCAATACCCTGAGTATCTTGCGGCATACCGGACTCCACATGGGTGTCGGTAGAGGCCTGTGACTCGAAGGTAGTGGGTATCCGGGGCTGGGAAAGCACCTCACTGAGTACCAGAGAACCGGCGACCGGCTTAGAAGCTTTGTCGTCGGTTTTGGATCTCAACTGCCTTTCTCTGTCCTTTTCTTTGCATTTTTTATGTACTCCAGTAGTCGGATTGCTATCCGATGACATTTCTCGGTAGTTAAATCTGTTTCCAAAATACTTTTAGACAAAAATATACAGATGCTTAATAGTGCGTTGGTTAAATCTAGCACAAAATCGACAGCCAGGCACTTTGTGATCAGGGCCTAGTCAAGGAATACAGTATAAATGGAAATCCTTATGAGGTATTTGCTTCCCACAAGTAATACAATTACTAACTTTTTCTAACATTGGTATGAAGCAAGAAAAAAGTTTCCCCAATGGGGTACTTAGCTTTAGTGAAGACTTCGGTTCTGAAACTCAGACTCGAATATTTCAGTAGTCGGCCGGCACTTGTGAAATGCTTCTGCTTCGGACACCGCATGGCACGAAAGACTAAAGAAAATGGCGTCGGCTGCATGTTTTATACCCCCGACGACCTTATGTCATGGAAGAGGAGACAGCAACCAACACAGGACCCAAGACTTTGGAATTCAGGCCGACTGAAGGCAACCTGCCAGCAGATTACCCAAATGTAATGACAGCAACAGTGAAACGCGAAGAACATCTTAAATGCTCAGTCAGACAGTTCCATAGAGAGTAACAAGAGATGTCAGCCAGAGGTGCAAAGTGTCATATGCTGGCTAATCAGCCCCAAATCTAAGGTATTTTATAAGGTATAAGGTAATTCTGAGTGCCTTAAAGACAGATTAATAGTAAAAAAAAAAAAAAAAAAAAAAAGGGGGGGGGGGGTAACATGGAAGAGAAGGACATTTATGGTTATGGTAAGATTTTACACAACTCGTCTATGTCCTTCTAGTCGTATGTTGCAGTACTCAGTGTGGGAGAGTACCACAGCTTAATTAGTGGAAAGGGTGGTGGTAGATGTAGTGGATTCCACAAAACCCTGCAGGATTGCTCTAGCAAATGCTGCCTGGGCTCTGGATTCATGGTCCAATTTGTAGTGCTTGGTGAAGGTGTGAATAGTGGACCAGGTTTCTGCTTCCAGGATGAAGGCTTTGGAGGTTGCCACTCCCCTGGTAGAGTGAGCTCTTACCCCCCCTGGGGTAAGTCTTTGCCATGGTGGGAGCAGCAGAAGGAAATAGCTTTCCTAATCCAACAGGAAACGGTTTGGAGACTGCCTTGGCCAGGGCCCTAGGTGGAAGGATACAAAGAGTTGATTAGATTTTCTGATGGACTGTTTTGTCTAGATAGAATCTTAGTTGCCTGTGCACATCCAGGGAATGGAGTATCCTCTCACTGTCACTGGTTGGAGAGGGGAAGAAAGTGGGCAGGTAAATGGATTGGCTCACCCTATCCTTGTGGAAGGTAGTGTAGGGAGAACAGGCCATTAGAGCCTGTAACTCTGACACTCTTCTAGCTGTGGTAATGGCCACCAGCAGCACCATCTTCCATGTACACATTTGAAGCGTAGCAGCACTAGCTGGTTCAAATGGGACCAGTGTTAGTTTTTCCATAATGAAGTTTAGGTCCTGGGGGGGGGGGGGGGGGGGGTTCTTAGTGGCATGATGTGTAAGAACCCTTTCAGGAATAGTTTGACATCTAGCCTGGATAGTAGAGGGGGACCTAGTGGTAGACAGGCTGAAAGTGCTGAAAGGTGGACTTTCACTGAAGAGTATGAAAGGCCACCCTTAATTAGTTCACAGACAAGGAAAGACGGGGGGGGGGTTGCCTGGCAGGGGTCCCTGTCCTTATGGAGATACCAGTTGGAGAATCTTTCCCATTTTGTTAAGTAGGATCTCCTAGTAGTAGGTTTCCCGGCCTCCCTCAGGACTAAAAGCACGTCCTCAGAGTAGTGGTGTCGGGTCTATATTATAACACCGAAAGTACATATGTGCGACTACATAAAATTAGACATATAATGCATGAAACCTGAAAATAGTGAACGGCCACGTAATCAAATTTTTCACTAGGGAAAAAACGTACATGGCCGTTCGCTAAAAAAAAATAATTTAACACCATAAACAGGTGAGGGGCTTCATCCCCCATACCGGTCAACGTGTGGGGCTGTGCTCCCCACACCCCCCTAACTAAATATACCAACTCTAAGATCGCACTATAGGGAAGCAAAGGGCAACTCCATGAAGTTGGCCAACTATCTCCTTGCCCTATGACATATTAATCGAATTGCTTATATGTGATTCGATGAATATGTCATTCCCTCTTGATCAGTACCTTGGGAATAAGAAGCAGAGGAGGGAATACATACACAAAGAGGGAGTTCCAGGGGAAGGTCAAGGCATCCATCTTCCATGCTAGGTGGTGATACTCCCTGGTACAGAATTTTTTCAGCTGGTGGTTGAGGTGTGAAGCAAAGAGATACACCTCTGGAGTTCCCTAACTACCGAATGACTTGCAAAAAGATTTTTCTGTGGAGCTGCCATTCGTGGGGGTCCAGTAAGTTTCTGCTTAGGTGGTCTGTCAGGGTGGTGGACTCTAGGGATTTTAGGATTTTGACAAAGAGAAGGTCCTGGGAGCAGCTCTTCTTTGCACTCTTCCTGAATGAGGCAGTCATGCAAAATGCCATGGCCAGAGCTAAGCATTTGGTGAATACTCTAGGTGATGTAGATAGGTGATGTAGATAAGCCAAAGGGTAGCACAGAGAACCGAAAGTGTGAGCCTGCTCTGAAGTGCAGGAATCTCCTGCAGGATTGCCTTATGGGGATGTGAAGGAAGGCATCTTTTAGGTCTAGGGTCACTAGCCGGGCATTTTTTTTGTCAGGATGGGCGGAAGCTGCTGCAAAGTTAGCATTTTGAATTTGGGGACCACCAGGGAGGTGTTCAGAATGGATAGATCCAGGATGGGGCACCAAGTGCCCTCTTTTCTGGGAACAAGGAATAGTCTGGAATAAAAGCCTCTGCCTGTTTGATCTGAGGGGACTGGTTCTACTGCCCCCTGGGATATGAGAGTTTGTACCCGTTTCCATGCCTCTGCCCACTGATTTGGAGGTAAGTCTGGGTACCCTCTTGAATTAGAAGTTCGTTGAAAGAGAATTTGTATCCCTGAAAAATGATCTTTAAGACCCATTGGTCCTTTGTTACAGAAAGACAATTTTCTTTGCAAAAGGAAAGCCTTCCTCTTTGCTTTTGCTGAGTGAAAGGGGGGCAGAGGGGGGAGAAGGAGTCATTGAGAGTTTCTGCCATAGAAGGATGTCTTAGAACTCCTTGCCTTTGGGCCGGAAGTGGCCCACTGTTTGGTTTTGTGCTGCCCCTGGATAGGAGCCCTGGGTGGTCTGCCCCTGCGGAGCTTACCTTGGCCCTGTCTGCTAGGTGCAGGGAAGGACCAGTGCTTAGAGGGAAAGTTCCTGTTGAACCTGAAAGAAATCTTTTACTGTTTGCATAGATTTTGCTTTGTCTTGCATCTTTTTAAGCACTTCTTCTGCTTTTACTCCAAACAAGCAGTCCTTATCCAGGGGTGCATCAATTAATTTAGACTTGGCATGATCAGGGAGAGTTTGTTACTTCAACCATGCATGTCTCCTAATGACAGTTCCTGACACTGCTGCCCTGCTTGAGACTTCTAGGGCACCATATCCACAGTGTAATGAGTGTTTGGCCACTTGACAAGTAGTGTGCAGTAAATCTGCTAACTCTTTCGAACTGGCATAGTCAGGAAAGGTTGAAATCTTTTGTTTTAATAGTTCCAAAGTGTGTTGTCGATATTTTAACATATGGAACTGACAGTTGAGTGCTCCGATAACTAAGGCTGCAGAGGTGTATACTTTTTTACCCCATCTGTCTAGAGCTTTGGAATCCTTGTCAGAAGGAATATGATTCTTGGCAGAACTAGTCTTAGCTCCTTTAGGTCCCTGTGTAATGATCTCTGGGTCTGTTTCAGGATTTCTGTACAGGTTTACTTGTGAGAATCCGGTACTGTATAATACCTGTCAGGTTCACTGGGAGAAGGTACGAGGGCGTCACAGGGTAAAGCTGGATTCATGGAAAACATCATCAACCACTTCTAAAATAAGGGGGGTGGCCAGGGGTCTGTGCTGGGGCAGGTCCAGACTGGGGTAAATTCTGAGATTCCCATTGGAAATGTTCTCCGAGGATGTGAAGGGTTTCCCCAAAGGAAAGGTCTGCTGGTGTGGAGGCAGAAGGAATGGATTCCTCTGCATTTGAATCCTCATAAGCACTCAGAGGTTGTTGTTCCTCTTCAAAATCTGAATAGTCAGATTCCTCAGAATCCTGTTCTGTCAATTTCTGGAGAACTGTATCTTTTCCTTTTAGAAGTTGTGGCCTGACTACCCCTGATAAGGGAGATGAGATCCTCTACCATTTTAAGCATTTGTGTTTGGGGTGGTGGAGCAGGAGCAAGATGATGGCTAGAGGCAGATTTTCTAGGAGTGGCCTGGCATCTAGGTCTAAGAGTATCCGTCAGTCTGAAAGAAATTGTAGTCAGATGAGAAGACGTCGTCTTTTGTCTAGATTTTGTAGTGCGAGACGCCTCCTCGGAAGTTGGTGCCTGCATCATGGCTCTGGACCCAACTGAGGCAGAGACAGCCAAAGGCTCGGAAGACGAAGAAGACTTCTGTGGCATACCGGACTCCAAAAGGGTCTTGGTAGAGGCCTGCGCAGATACCAAATTGGGCATCAGGGACTGCAAAAGCACCTCAGTCAATTACGGAGAACTGACTACCTGCTTAGCGGTAGAGTCGTTGGAAGGCTTAGCCTTGTGTGGTCTGTCTCTATCTTTACCTCTGCGTGTTTTTGGAATGTCCACAGCTTGTTGGTTGACGGATGCCATTTTGGAATGCGAAGATGGAAGACAAAAATACCTGTCTACAATAAGAGCTCTACGGCGAATGGTTCTTGCGTTAAAGAGGGCAAAGAACCGGCAAAGGGGTACATCGTGGTATGGGCCTAAACAAGTGACGCAGTATGAATGGAAGCCTCGGTGTGGGATCTGCTTTCCACATGCGAAACAATTAACTTTCAGACATCGGCTAGTGCAAGAAAAAAGGACGGGGTACTTAGCTTTAGACGTTTTCAGCTGAAATTCAAACTCTGGTAGCGACCGACCGTCACACTTATTTACTGCTTCTGCTACGGGATCCACGGCAAGAAAGACTGATGTAATGGCATCGGCTGCCTTGCTTTACAGCACTGATGACCTGACAGCAGCAGATGCAGAAAAACATTTGACTCTGGTATTCGGGGCAGCCGAGGGCTACCACAGCAAGGATAACCCACAGATGACTGCAACAGTGAAACACGAAGAACATAGCACAGTTGTGTACCTACCATAAATGTAGATGTTAGAGTGTATTCACTGTTGCAGTCATTACACTTGGGTTATCCTGCTGGTAGGCAACCCGCAGTCGGCCTGAATTCCAAAGTCCTGGTCCGGCGTCGGTTGCTGTTGCCTCTTCCCTGACGTCAGTGCGCCAGGGGTATAAAAGATGCAGCAGACGCCATTTTCTTCAGTTTTTCTTGCTCCAGATGTCAGGTGCCCCCCAAAAGGGTAGGCTGTAAAAATTATCATAAAAAAGCATGCACATAACCCTCATCTACAAGCAAATACACCACACAGGCTGTATAGAATAGATTGGTACAGATAAGTCCAGGCAAAGAAAAAAGGGGATGGTGGGAGGGTAACCGGGACTACAACAGTGAATACACTCGAACATCTACATTTATGGTAGGTACACAACTGTACTATGTTCATTGTGTTTCACTGTTGCAGTCATTACACTTGGGTTGAATCCCAAAGCTGAGGTTGGGCGGCTGGGCCTAAATAGAGTTTGGAGTGGCTATGAGGCCCTGCAGAACTGCAGTGGCAAAGCCTGCTCTGGATTTAGAGTAGAGAGGTAAATGGCAGTGCTTCGTAAAACTGTGCACTGAAGTCCATGTTGCAGCCTCCAAAATATCCTTGGTTGGTACTCCTATGAGGAAGGCTGCTGAAGTGGCTGCTGCTCTGGTAGAATGTGGCCTAATGGCCTTGGGCACTGATTTGCCATGTTGTGAATAGCAGAAACGAATGCAGTGGCCTATCCATTTTGAAATGGTCTGCTTTGAAATGGCTTTTCCTTGGGTACCTGCAGCATATGCCACTAAGAGTTGTTCAGTCTTTCTGAAGGTTTTAGTCTTGTCCAAGTAAAAGCGTAGCTGTCTGTGTATGCCCAAAGTATGCAGAAGTCTCTGCCCCTTATTCTGTGGGTTTGGATAAAAGATAGGCAAATGTATGGTTTGGTTAAGAGCCACGCTGGACACTACCTTAGGCATAAATGTGGGGTTTGTCCTTAGAGAAACCCTGCCCTGATGGAAAATAATAAAAGGTTCCACAGCCATTAGTGCCTGTAACTGAGACTCGTCTTGCTGAAGTTACTGCTAGGAGAAGAGCGGTTTTCCATGACAAGTATTTTATCTCTGCTGTATTGGCTGGCTCAAAAGGAGGCAGTGTGAGTTTTTCACATGACAAAATTGAGGTCCCATGTAGGTTTTGGAGCTCTCCTTGGAGGTCTTATGTTTTTGGCCCCTCTGAGAAACTGTCTTAGCAGTGGATGAGAAAAAATAGGGGGGTCCGTATTGTTTGTTTGTGTCTTTCGGCTTTTCCCGGTTAGGGGTCGCCACAGCGGAACTCCGGTCCGCTAATGATTGGTAGTTTATTTTTACGTGCCGGGTTACCAGCCCTGACGCACAACCTTCAACGAAGGTACGCCCATTCACGCATGTCTCCACACAGAACACGCTCTGAGAATCGAACCGGACAGCGTCTTACTGTGAGGTGACAATGCTACCGCAGCACCACCAACGCGGTCCGTATTGTAATGAGCTGAAATGGCAGAGGCATGGATCTTAACTGATGAGAAGGATAGGCCTTTGTCCAGTATCTCAGTAAGGTATTGTAAAATCTGAGGAATATTTGGTTCAAGTGAGTCAATTCCCTGTGCTTGGTTCCAAGCAGAGAATCTCTTCCATTTTCCTGCATAAGATTTTCTGGTGCTGGGCCGCCTGGCTTCCAAAATAACATCCATAACTGCTTTATGAGAGGTGTGTTCTGAATGATTACATTATCCACCATGTAGTCAGATTTAGGGTTCTGAGTTGGTTGTGCAGGAACTGATTGTTCTGTTGGGTCAGCAAATGAGGTATTAGAGGCAATGTCCAGGCTGGGCCTTGAGACAAGCTCTTTAGGACTGGGTACCAGTGCTGGCGTGGCCAGTCTGGGGCAATCAGTGCCATTTTTGGCTTCTCTTGTCTGACCTTTAGGAGTACCGTGGAGAGGAGAGGCAGAGGAGGGAAGGCATATACTATAAAAAGAAGTTATGTCCTTACCATAACGTTCCATGTAGAGTGTTCATCTCGCCTTTGTTCTTACACACGGGTTCGGAGCCGATCCTCGGCTCCGAGTCAGCCGAATTGCAAAGCTCTGAATCTCAGAGAAGCTCGAGACCAGCCCATATCCCACAATCCTCCCTGCCATTACTCAGATCTAGTTTGCAAACAAACCAGACCAAAGGATCCAACACCTGCGGTGTTAGAAGCATACATTCTCTTCAGCCATTCTAATGGTCTAAGCATATATCCCATGACACACGGGAGCATATACCCCACAAAGGGTCAAGACACGTCGATCAGACTCTAATCCTACCAGTTCTTCCAAATACATGGGGGGGGGGGGGGGGGGAGGGAAGGAATGTAAGAACAAAGGCAAGATGAACACTCTACATGGAACGTTATGGTAAGGACATAACTTCTTTATGTAAGAGTGTTCAATCTCGCTGTTTGTTCTTACACACGGGTAGCGTCCCTAGCTCCGTGACCCCGAGTGACTCATGGAAGAACGTTCCTAAGCACAGTGGAACCAAATGATGTCCTATCTTTGGAGACCTTGTCCACTCTATAATGAGTGATGAAAGTATGTGGTTTTGACCACGTGGCTGCTGCGCAAATAGTGTCCAAAGGCAAGCGAGCCGCATGAGCTAAAGAAGTGGAAACGGATCTGGTAGAATGGGCCTTAGGTTTGGTTGGTAAGGACTGGTTTGATTTAGAGTATACAAATGTTATACAGTCAGCAAGCCATTTAGATAGTGTACGTTTAGTAATTGCCATTCCCTTTTTATTGTCTGCAAAAGCGACGGAGAGTTGATCCGTTTTCCTGAAAGCTTTGGTCCTGTCTAAATAAAATCTCAACTGCCTGTGAACATCCAACTTGTGCAACATATACTCGTTTGTTAGTATGGTTTTTGAAAAAGGTAGGGAGTTCTATAGACTGGTTAATATTCGTAACTGAACATACTTTTGGAAGGAAAGATGGATTTGTACGCAAAGAGACCCTGTCTGGATGGAATATCAGGTAAGGTGGTCTGACCGATAATGCCTGCAGCTGAGACTCTACGAGCTGAGGTCACGGCGACGAGAAACAGTCTTCCACGAGAAGAACTTCAGCAGGCATGACGAAGCAGGTTCAAAAGGTGGCAACATGACTTGTGACAGCAGCAAATTCTGGCTCCATGGAAAGAAAGGTTTTCTGACAGACGGTCTAAGATGGAAGGTTCCTTTCATAAAGGCTTTACAAAGTCTGTGAGACATAATGGGAGAACCTCCCTCACCAATACGGAAGTTTGATATGGCCGCCAACTGTACTCTTAGAGTGGAAGTAGAAGCTCCTTCGTGAAAAAGGATGGATAAGAATTCTAAAATTTTATGTAGAGGAGCTACCAAGGGATCTAAGTTTTGACTAGATGCCCAATATACAACACGTTTCCACTTACTCGTATAGAGCTTAGTAGTAGAAGCTTTATGAGAAGCAACTAGGATGTGTTGAACTGCCGGAAGGAGTAGATGAGACCTGGCTAGGCAGGGAAGCGGAGCAGCCAAGCTGCTAGTTTGAGGGACTGTAGAGATGGGTGAGGAACTCCCGACGAATGTGTCAGCAGATCTGGCACTGGGTCCAGAATCCATGGTTCCTCTATTTGATGAGCTCGAAGGAAGAGAAACCATATTTGACGAGGCCAGAATGGGGCTATGAGTATTATAGTCCTTTCCAGGCTCCTGGCTTTCTGTAGAAATCTGGGAATCAATGGAGTCGGTGGGAATGCATATAGGAGACCCGGGGGCCAATCGTGTATCAGTGCGTCCCTGGGGACATCCCCCGTAGGGGGTAGAAGGGCAAAGTAGCTTCTGCATTTTGCATTCAATGGGGAAACAAACAGATCGCAGCAAGACTGGCCCCATTTGCGGAAGATCTTTTCCGCCATCTGTGAATTGAGTGACCACTCGTGAGGTAACAGGATGGCTCTGCTCAACCTGTCCGCAATGACGTTGGATGACCCCGGGATGTGCATTGCTATGAGAAAGCGACCCGTGGACTCTGCCCATTGCCAAATTCTCATGGCCTCTCTGCATAACGGGTAAGACCTGGTTCCCCCTTGTTTGTTTATGTACCAGACTACAGACATATTGTCTGTCTGAACTGCTACTGTTCCTAGAGGTAAGAGAGCTTGGAAGTGTTGCAATGCCAGGAACACCACCCTCAACTCCAGAACATTTATATGTAGAGTGTACTCCGTGCTAGACCATTCTCCTTGGACTGTTCTTCCCAGAAAAAGGCCCCACCCCCACCCTATCAGGGAAGCGCCCGTGGTTATTGTGGCTGTTGCACTGGGTAGAACGAACGGACGACCCACAGTGAGGTTCTGATCGCGCACCCACCATGAGAGGTCCCGTCTGCAAGATTCTGTTATCCTGATCTTGTGCGCTAGGGGTAGGTGTTGGAACGACCACTGCGCAAAGAGCAGCCATTGAAGAATCCTCATGTGTAACCTTCCCATAGGGACTGCAATTAGTGTGGCTGCCATCAGTCCCAACACTTTTAACACCAGTTTGGCTGGGGCTTTCTTTCTGACTAGAAGTAGTAGGACCTGCTGTTTGAGCGTTGAAGCTCTTACTGGGGGGAGTTTCAGTAGTGTCGATCGTGTATTTAGATCTGCTCCGATGAAGGAAATACACTGTGAGGGCGATAAGCAAGACTTTTCGAAGTTTATGGATATCCCTAAGTGGGGACAAAGGCCGATTGTATAGTCTCTGGCTTGCAATAGGCGACGCTCGGTGGTGGCAGTGAGGAGCCAGTCGTCCAGATAGGGAAACACCCGGAATCCTTGTCGTCTCAAGTGAGCCGCAACTACTGCCATGCATTTGGTGAATACCCTGCGGGCTGAGGTGTGTCCAAAGGGCAGAGCTCGAAACTGAAAGTGACTGGCCCCCAGCCGGAAGTGCAGGTGATCTCTGGATGGTCTGGCCATTTTGATGTGGTAGTACGCGTCTGAGATCTATACAGCACATCCAATCGTCCTTCTGTAAGAATGGAAGGATCGATTGAAGCGTGATCATCCAGAACTTTTCCTTCTTCACGAAGTTGTTGAGATGGCCGAGATCTAAGATCGGTCTCCAGTCCTCTGTCTTTTTTGGAACTAAAAAGAACCTTGAGTAAGTTCCAAATTCTCTTTGGTCCACCGGGACTGGTTGGATGACTCTGTTTTCGAGCAGCTTTGAAATATTTACAGCTGCTAGCTTTCGCAGACGGGGTGGCACGTCTGGAAATTTTCTTTGTAGAGGTGGTGTTGAAATGAAGGTGATTTTGTATCCTCTGGTTATAATGCTTTTTACCCAAGAATCTGAAGTAATGTTTAGCCAGGCCAATGGGTATAAAGCTAAGCGACCCCCGACTGCCTCCAGAGCAGGACAGCCGGGCCTCCCTTCAGGAGTGCTGGAAAGGCTTCCCAGGGACGGAATCCCTGTCGCCTTGGTTATGTGGACCCCCTCTGCCGCCGGGGCGTCTTCCATTTCTACCCCCTCCTCTGCCTCTGGAGGGAGTATCACTCTGTGTGGTCTGGAAAGATCCCTGATTCTTACGGAACCACATTTTTCTGCCTCGTTGCCCTTTGGGGTACGGTCTAGTAGGGGCGGAAAAACGGACCCCGACAGCTGACAGGGTCTTTCCCTCTTGCTCACACCGAGTGAGAGTCACCTTAACCTTGGGCCCGAAAAGTGTGGCACCATCAAAAGGGGCATTGGCAAAGGAAGACTTGAAGGCTTCTGCAAAGGAGCACAGCCGCATCCATGAATGTCTTCAAAGAGCAATCGCTGAAGCTGCAGCTCTACACGATCCCTCGGCTGCATACGAGATGAGCCTCATGGATGAGTTTACTATGGAGGTGAGGGTGTTAAGTTGTGCTGTTACCTTTTCTGAAACAGCAGCATCTGTGTTACCCTGGAGGGTATCTGTCAGCTCCTTGATGAGATCCCTCTACAAATGTGTGAAATGGGTCAGGTAGTTTTGCGAACGCATGGAAAAAGTCGCTGAACTAAAAATGCGCTTCCCATATCTGTCCATAGTCCTAGAATCCTTATTAGGAGGATGAACAGATGAGGAAGACTCAGACATCTCCTTTTTCGCGGCTGCCGCCACCACCATAGCGTCGACAGGGACTCCCTTGGTGAAATAAGATTCATCTTGGGGGGCAGTGATGAACTTGTTTGGTTTCCTAGGGACTGGTTCCCACTGTGTCAGGTGTCTCCCACACCCTTCGAGCAATCAAATCCATTAATTCATCGAAGGGCGGGGTCACCCAGGAGGTAAAAGGTTGAGCCCCAAAAGCCTTCAGCAGCACCGACTCGTCCTCAAAGGGGGCTAGGGACTGCCAATCACCCCTCTGTTTCAAGATCTCCAGGATGTCTGCAAATGACACATCCTCCGAGGGTGATTTGGGGGACCCCTCTGCCTCATCCAAGTCTGTGTCAGATGTTAGAGATTCCTGTGGGGAATCTATGTGCCTCCTCTTGCACAACCGTTTCCTTGGGACCTCATCAGAGGGGGCTTCTGTTGAGGCCTCCAAGGAACAGGGGGAACCCTCTGGGGATGGCTGAGGCAATTGGGCTCGACGCTTGGGATGGATCGTGGCAGCAGAAACAGATAGTGGCCCTTTTGGGGAAGGAGAAGATGCCCCTGATGATGTGGTTGTCTGTGCAGACAATACCTTCCTCATAAGGTCAAAGGTCCCCGAACCCCTGGCCGAGGGCTCCCCCGGTTCCGAAGAACACGGAAGCATCCCAGAGCCAGGTGCTGTGGGCTCCGACCCCAAGGATGGAGCTGAACCAGTCTGTGCAGGGACCCCGAGAGGGAGAGTCGGCACCGACAGGTCGGTACGACTCTCAGTCCCGGAACCGAGCAAAGACAGTCGGTTCCGCGACTCCCCTAACGGTTCCGTAGGAGTCGAAGTCAAAGGTGTCGATCGTGCAATGGACGGTTTCGGCACCGAGGGCTCCACTATCATCAGGTCATCTTCTCCCGGCTCAGAGATCTGGATGGGTCTCGAAGGAGGACCCGTTGGAGATATGGGGAGGCCTTCTAGTTTCGACACCAACTGGGAGAAAACTGCAATTAACTTGGAAAGGGCCGTGTTTTCCATGGGTTTCTGCACGACACAATCCACATCGGTGTCAGACAAGGGTCTGGAAGAAAGTACAGTTTTGTACCTACCATAAATGTAGATGTCCGAGAGGAATGCATCTGCAGTCATTACAAATGGGTTGTCCTGTCGTCAGGCAGCCCTTCGGTCGGCCGGATTCCAAAGTCTGGGTCCGGCTTCGGCTGGTGTCGCACTTCACCCGACGTCATTGCGGCAGTTTTCGGGTATAAAGGCATCAGCCGACGCCATTTTCTTCAGTGTTTCTTGCCCCAGATGCCAGGTGCCCTCTTGGTAGGCTAAATTTGGATAAAAGCCAAAGTTTCCAAATAGTAGAGAGCAAACACACAAAATAAACATGTATGTACATATATACAAACAAATACACCATAATAAATCCCCCCCAAGCTAGCTGAAGATTGGTAAGTACCCTAGGAGTACCTCAGAGGGGAAGGAGGGTGGGTAATCCCGACTGCAGATGCATTCCTCTCGGACATCTACATTTATGGTAGGTACAAAACTGTACTATGTCCTTCAAGGATGCATCTGCAGTCATTACAAATGGGTAGAATACCATAGCTAAACTAGGGGAGGAGGAAATGAGAATAGATTATGGAGTAGTCAGGATCCCTTGCAAAACAGCAGTGGCAAAGCCAGCACGGGATCTAGAATATAGAGGTAAGTTATAATGCTTGGCAAATGTATGCACTGAGGTCCAAGTAGCAGCCTCTATAATGTCCTTGGTAGCCACTCCTCGTAAGAAAGCTGTGGTAGTGGCTGTGGCCCTTGTGGAGTGAGGCCTGATGTTTTCTGGAGTTTTCTTTCCATGGTAGGAGTAACAAAGTCTAATGCAATTTCCTATCCATTTGGAAATTGTCTGTTTAGAAATTGGTTTTCCTTCTTTTCCTGTTGCGTAAGCTACCAGAAGCTGGTCAGTTCTTCTATTGTTTTTTGTCCTGTCCAGGTAGTAGCGTAATTGCCTGTGTACATCCAAGGTATGTAAAAGCTTTTCTCCCCTGTTTTGTGGATTGGGGAAGAATGTAGGAAGGTGGATAGCCTGATTTAAAGAGACTCTGGATACCACCTTAGGCATAAATGTAGGATTTGTTCTCATGGACACTCTATCTTGATGGAAGATCAGGAAGGGTTGTACTGCCATTAATGCTTGTAGTTCAGAGACCCTTCTTGCTGAAGTTATTGCCAGCAGGAAGGCAGTCTTCCAGGATAAGTATTGCAAGTCTGCTGTAGCTGCTGGCTCGAAAGGAGGCAGAGTCAGTTTTCTAGCACAAAGTTCAAGTCCCATGCTGGCAATGGAGGTTTCCTGGGAGGTTTTACATTTTTAATTCCCCTCAGAAACTGTCTGAGCAGAGGATGCGAGAAGACAGGAGGATCCAAGCTGTATTGTGCTGAAATAGCTGATGCATGTATCTTGATGGAGGAATAGGACAGGCCTGTGTGGTAGAGCTCAGCCAAGTACTCCAGGATGTTGGCTATGTTCACCAGTGTCACATCTTGCCCTTTTGCAGCGCTCCAGATGAGATATCTTTTCCATTTTGCTGCATAATTCTTTCTTGTTGAAGGTCTACGAGCCTCCAGGATTATGTCCTTAACCCTTTGGGATAAATTTGTGCTAATTTCTGTCATGTAATGTTCCAGGCAGTTAGTTGCAGAGTTTTTAGGCTTGGATGCAGAATGTTGTAGTTGTTCTGTGTCAGCAGTAATGGGATCAGTGGTAGTTTCCATATTTGTTCCCTGGACATGCTCCTCAGTAGTGGGTACCAATGTTGTCTTGGCCAGTCTGGGGCTATCAGAATGATCCTCGGACGTTCCTCTTTGATCTTGAGAAGCACTTTGTGCATCAAAGGGAGTGGTGGGAATGCGTATGCTGTCACGCTTTTCCAACTTAAGGATAGGGAGTCCACCTTCCAAGCAAGTGGGTGGTAAGTCCTTGTGCAGAATTTCTTTAACTGGTGATTGCATGGGGATGCAAACAAGTCTATTTGTGGCAATCCCCATTTCCTTGCTTGTCCATCATGTGTGCCCCCCATCCGAGGTCTGAGGCATCTGTCGTGATAGTTTGTCTTGGATGACTTTTGCTGAAGGGCAGTCCTGTGTTTGATTGACAGGCCTGTGCCCACCATAAAAACTCTTGTTTCAGGCATGGGATCATTGGAATTTTGGTTTCCAGGCTGTGCTTGTGCTGAGACCACAAATTCTTTAGGTACCACTGTAGCTTTCTCATATGAAGCCTGGCATGAGGGACCAGAATTATGCAGGATGCCATGAAGCCTAGAGCTTGTAACACTTTTCTTGCAGTTAGATGGCTTTTCTTTGTTAATGCCAAAAAGTAGAGAGGAAGTTGTTCTTTCTTTTCTGCAGTTAGAAATGCCATTTGTTTGGATGTGTCCAGTTCTGCACCCAGAAAGGTTATTATTTGGGATGGAATCAGCCTTGACTTTTTTGAATTGACTGTGTATCCCAGGGCTTGAAGCAGGTAGATGACTCTTTGTAAGCCTTCTGTTAATTTGTTTTTGTTGTCCGCTTGTATCAGGCAGTCGTCCAGGTAGGGACAGATTTGAATCCCCTGAAGTCTGCAATGAGCGATTACTGATGCCAGGCATTTCGTGAACACTCTGGGCGCAGTAGATAAGCCAAAGGGCAATGCTGAGAATTGATAATGCTCTGATCCTGCAAGAAATCTGAGGTATCTTCTGCAAATTGGTCTTATGGGGACGTGCAGGTATGCCTCCTTGAGATCTAGAGTTACCAGCCAAGACTCCTTGCCCAGCATGGGAAGAAGCTGCTGTAGAGTCAGCATTTTGAATTTTGGAACAATGAGGAATGTGTTTAGAGCGGACAGATCTAGAATAGGCCTCCATTTGTTTTCTTTTCTTGGTACCAGGAAGAGCCTGGAGTAAAATCCCTTCCCTTGCTCCATAGATGGTACCTTTTCCACAGCTCTCATTCTTAATAATTGAGATATTTGTTTTAGAGCTTCTGCCCTTTGAGTAGGTGGTAGGTTTGGCATTCCTCTCTTTCCTGGTAGAGTATGGAAATGGAACCTGTAACCTTGGTCTATAGTTTGCAAAATCCATTTTTCTCTTGTAATGCAGTGCCAGTTTCTTGAAAATAAGGTTAGCTTTCCGCCTAAGGGTGCTTCTAGTTGTTCCCTGGTAGGCGGTGTCACCGCCAAGTCACTGTGATTGAGTTGTGTAGTGGTGGTGGCTGCGTCCGTGCCTCGTTGGTTGTTACCCTGCCACTGGCGACCCCTGTAGGCACCTCTGGTTTGGTTTCTGCCTCTAGAGCACCTATTCCTGCCTCTTTGTGCCTTAGAGGATTCCGGAAAGGACCAATTCTTGGAGGGCCAATTCCTGCTAAACCTTGGAGGTTGAACTTGTAAGAAATCTTTTACGGTTTGCACAGATTTTGCTTTCACTTCCATCTTTTTGAGAACCTGTTGTGCGGGGTCACCAAATAAATTGACCTTGTCCATAGGTGCATCCAAAAGCTTAGATTTGATATGGTCTGGTAACGCCTGTTCTTTCAACCATGCATGCCTCCTGATAACTGTGCCCGTCATGGCTGATCTAAAGGAAGCCTCAGTGCATCATAGCCACATTTTAAGGAATGGTTACTAACCTGCTGAATGTTATGTAACATTTCTTGAACATACTTTTTATCTAAAGATTCTTCAGAGGACAGCTTTTTAGTCAACTGGTCAAGCATAAACTCTTGATATTGAATCAATGGAATTGGCAATTCAAAGCTCTAGCTGACAAAGTAGCAGAGGTGTAAACTTTTTTACCCCACCTCTCTAAGGACCTGGAATCCCTTTCAGAGGGGAGGGGGTTTTTAGAAGAAGTAGCTGCTACAGCTTTAGGGCCCTGGGAGATAGTCTCTGGATCTGCAAAAGGGGCCTTATATAAGTGGTGATGAGTGTCCGGGACCCTGTAGTACCTATCTGGTTTAGCAGGAGCCGGAGGTAAAGTACCAGGAGAAGTGCAAGCATCATTAAATGCATCATCAACAACAGGTAGAACTGGAGGAATAGCTAAAGGCCTATGCTGTGGTAAGTGTAGAAAGGTCCTAAGCCTTTTTCTTGAGTCTGAGAAATCTTGGCCCTGCCACTGGAATTGTTCCCTCATAGCATGCAAGGTTTCCCCAAAGGAAAATTCCTCAGGAGGAGAGGCTGAAGGGATGGACTCCTCAGCATCGGAATCTTCGTAAGGAGAAGAAGCCTCAGGAGGATCAGAATGTTCTGAATCATCAGAAGAATCATCTGTGGCTACTGGCTCAGGGGGCTCTGCTCTAAGCCTCTTTTCTGGAGGAGGGAGAGAGGCCCTGTCTGGATGAGGCTGGGATCCACGGATTAAAGTGATGAGATCCTGTGCCAAAGAAAGCATATGGGAGCTGGTGCTGGGCCTGTGAGGGGGAGGTTGGCAGGCACTGGCTTGGAGGTTTTGGCTGCTTTAGCCCTGGCAAAGGCCTTAATAGACATAGCTGGAGGAGGCCTAGCAGCTCCACGTGTAGGAGTAGAAATATCTAGTGGAATGGTGTCTGATAAATCCTGTGAAATCGCAACAGAAGGCTGGATTTCAGAAGCCGTTTCTACCAGAATGGAAGAGGCCTCGGTAGAAGGCAAGTTGTCGGTTGAAGAACGAACCGCTTGCTCGGTTTCGGCCGAAACCGAGACACTCGCGGATTGCTTGGCCGTGGTTTCAGCCGAAACCACGGACCGCGAGTGTCGGTCCTTTTCTTTGCGTTTTTTAGTTATTTGCGTAGTCGGAGGATCCGACGGCATAATGTAGGCAAAATCGGAGCCGAAAATCTGTTCAGCAAAGTCCGAGTGACGTCTGAGCGTCCGCCGGTTAAAAGAAGCACAGGCTAGACAAGCTGCTACGTCGTGGTCTGGGCCTAAACAATGTATACAATAGGAGTGGAAATCTTTATGAGGTATTTGTTTCCCACAAGATAAACAGTTATTAACTTTCTCTGACATCGGCTGAGGCAAGAAAGAGTCCCCAACGGGGTACTTAGCTTTATAGAAGTCTTCGAAGTAGTATTCAGTAGAAGTAATCTCTGGATCTGACCGACCGGCACTTGCGAACAGCTTCTGCTTCGGGCGCCACGCGGCAAGAAAGACGGAGGAAAACGGCGTCGGCTGATGCCTTTATACCCGAAAACTGCCGCAATGACGTCGGGTGAAGTGCGACACCAGCCGAAGCCGGACCCAGACTTTGGAATCCGGCCGACCGAAGGGCTGCCTGACAACAGGACAACCCATTTGTAATGACTGCAGATGCATCCTTGAAGGACATCGGGTCGAAGGAGCCGAAGATGGCACCGACCGAAGAATGGACGGTGGTGGCAGTTCCGACACCGGTTCCAAGACCTGGGGCTCAGGAAAAGATAAATGTTCGACGCTCGGCCCAGAGATCTGTGGAACCGGCGAACGAACCCGAGAAGATGAACTCGGAGCCGATGACATGGGCTCCGACATCTTCGAGGATTTAGAAGCCTGATCCAACTTGTCCAAAGCCTCTTGAAAGGCAGGCTTCAACAATCCTCTGTCAATAAGCTTTCTGCGTCTATCTGTCATGACCCTCCCGCTAAAGGAATGGCAAATAGAGCAATCCTCTTGGAGATGGAGAGGGCCAAGACAGTAGACACAGGAAGCATGATTGTCAGTAATGGACATTTTCTGCCCACGCTGACATCTTTTAAAGCCAGATTTAGCTTTTTCTGACATAGTACAGTAATAATGACAATAACTATGATAATAGAAAAAAAATACTAATCCTATAACAATATATGTATATGAAAAGGGTTATATACAAAAAACACTCACAAAAAACCACACCCGAGAAAAAGGGTTAGGCCACAAAGGGTGTCTGAAGAAGAAAAATGGGAATATATATATATCACACACACACAGCACTTCTACAATAACTACTAACTATAAGGAAATATCAGAAAGAAAAAATTTGAATTCTTATCTGAAAATATTAACAACTCAAGTTTCTATCTGGTCCAAGCTCTCCTCGATCAGATCTATTGCAGCGGCAAACTAGATCTGAGTAATGGCAGGGAGGATTATGGGATATGGGCTGGTCTCGAGCTTCTCTGAGATTCAGAGCTTTGCAATTCGGCCGACTCGGAGCAGAGGATCGGCTCCGAACCAGTGTGTAAGAACAAACGGCGAGATTGAACACTCTTACATGGGCTTTCCAACTGAATGAAAGGGCGTCCACTTTCCATGTCCGCTTGTGATAAGTACGAGTGCAGAATCTCTGTAGCTGGCGGTTGTGAGGGGAGGCGAATAGATATATGCCTGGGCATCCCCATTTCCCCGTTATCATGTTGAAGATTTGTGGATCCAGTTTCCACTCGTGAGGATCCATGAGGTTTCTGCTTAGTTCGTTTGCCAAAGTATTTGTCTTTCCTGGCAGGAATTGTGCTTGCAGATGTACTTGATAAGTCAATGCTATATTCCACAAAGTCATGGCTTGCCTGCAGAGGGGGTGAGAATGTGTACCCCCTTGCTTGTTTATGTACCACATGACTGTAGTATTGTCTGTCTTTATCAGTAGTTGTCCTGGATGAAGTAGGTCCTTGAAGGCTGTCAGGGCATTTTGTACAGCTAGCATCTCTTTTTGACTGATATGAAGATGCATTTGGTTTGTGGGCCATTTGCCATGAATACATTTTACTGCCATGTGCGCCCCTCAGGCATAATCTGATGCATCTGTTGTTAGTGTCTGTTTGGCAGTGGGTAAGGTGAATGGCTGTCCCTTGTTGTGGTGACAGGCCTGTGCCCACCATTGAAATTCCTGTTGCAGACAGGGAATGAGAGTGATTACTGTTTCCAGGATGTGGCAATGTTGAGTCGAAACACTTTTTAGATACCACTGTAGTTTCCTCATATGCAGTTTTGCATATGGAATTAGTAGAATGCAGGATGCCATGTAGCCCAGAGCCTGCAGAATTTTCCTTGCAGATAACTGGATCTTTGGTGTCATGTCTTTGAAGTAAGAAGTCAGATGCCTTTGTCTGGCATGAGATAAGCCATCTGGGCAGTTGTATTTAAGCTTGCACCCAGGAATATTATCTCTTGAGAGGGCACTAGTTTTGATTTCTTTTCGTTTACTGTGTACCCTAGGCAAATTAGTAATCTTTTTACAAACGCCAGATTCTGTAGTAGAATATCTTTGTCCTTTGCTTGAATAAGGCAGTCGTCCAAGTAGGGGTATATTTGAATTCCTCTTTGTCTGCAAAATGCAATTACTGGTGCCAGGCATTTTGTGAAGACCCTGGGCGCAGTAGATAAGCCAAAGGGCAGTGCAGAGAATTGGTAGTGCATTGAGCCAGGTATGAATCTGAGGTATCTTCTGCAAGTTTGTCTGATTGCTACATGCAGGTATGCCTCTGAGGTCCAAAGTTACAAGCCAAGCCTTCTTGTCCAACATGGGCAGAAGCTGTTGTAGAGTCAACATTTTGAATTTTGGAACGTCCAGAAAAGTATTTAGTATAGACAGGTCCAGAATTGGTCTCCAGGCTTTGTCCTTTCTTGGTACTAAGAAAAGTCTTGAGTAAAATTCTTGTCCCTGCTCTTGTTGTGGTACTGACTGAATAGCCCCCATGTCCATGAGAGATGAAACTTGTTTTTGTGCCTCTTGCCATTGATTTAGTGGCAGGTCTGGCATACCTTTTGACTTTGGAAGGGTGTGAAAGTGGAACCTGTAGCTCTGAGAGACTATATTTAAGACCCATTTGTCCTGGGTGATCTTGTGCCAGTTTTGTGAAAAAAGTGCTTGTTTTCCCCCTAAGGGTGCTGCCAAAAAAAAAGTGCTTGGCAATGGCAGAGGGAAGTCATTGGGACTGCTTTCTATAAGGCTGTGATTTTTCTCAGCTTTTGGAGGTAGGAGCACCCCATTGTTTGGGTCTGTATGAGCCCTGGGGCTGTTGCCTGCCTATAGGACATCTGAATCTGCTTCTTTGTGGCTGTCTGACACTGGAAAGAAACAATTCTTAGAGGGCCAGTTCCTGCTAAATCTGGGTGGCTGTACCTGTAAGAAATCCTTTACTGTCTACATAGATTTTGCCTTATCCTTAATTTTCTTTAACAACTCCTCTGCCTTAACACCAAACAAGGTATCATGCTGTAATGGAGCATCCAATAATTTTGCTTTAACATGATCAGGCAGATTCTGTTCCTTTAACCAAGCATGCCTTCTAATAACATAACCTGTAACAGCAGCCCTGCATGAGGCCTCCAGTGAATCATAGCCACATTGCAAAGTATGTTTTCCCACCTGTTCAGCTGCATGCAATAAATCCTGCAAATCTTTGTTCTCAGTACATTCAGAATTTGTCAATATTTTTTGTTTCAACAAAGACATTAAATATTGCTGATATTTGAGCATATGAAACTGACAACTTAAAGCCCTTACAGCCAAAGTACAGAAGTGTAAACTTTTTTTCCCCCATCTGTCCAAAGCCCTAGAATCCCTGTCTGAGGGGACAGGGTTTTTGGCAGAAACAGCCTTGACCCCTATGGGACCCTGTGAGACAGTTTCTGGGTCAGCACCAGGGTTTTTGTAAAGAAATTTATGGGTGTCTGGGACCCTGTAGCATTTGTCTGGCTTGACAGGGGCAGGAGGTAGAGAGTCTGGAGACATCATCTACTATGTCTAGAACAAGGGGAATTGCAAGAGGTCTGTGCTGAGAAGTAAAAGAAAGTCTCTAAGTCTTTTCGTAGAATTGGAATAATCCTGGCTCTCCCAATGGAAATGCTCCCTCATGGTATGCAGGGTTTCCCCAAAAGAATAGTCCTCCTGAGGAGAAGTTGAAGGAATGGAATCTTCAGCATCAGAATCCTCATAGGGAGGAACAGAATATCCCTGATCAGAAGAGGACTCAGTGGAAATGGAAACCTGATCAGAGGAATCATATTCATTGTCTTGCCTAGGCCTCTTATCAGGAGGGGGATGGGAACCCCTGATCAAAGTAATTAAGTCTTCGGCCATTTTGAGCATCTGTTTCTTAGGCATAGAAGCCTGTCCTGGAGAATGCTGTATTGGTTTCCTTGTCTTTAAAACTGTTTTAGACTTTGTCTTGGATGCTGAAGTAGGCTTTATATAAAGTTGTGCAGGTCTGAAGACACCCTCAGAAGCTGATGCCTGCTCAGCGGCTCCGGACCCATCTGAGGGATTAATTTCCGAAGGACCAATACCTTGAGTATCCAGAGGCCTAGCTGTCTCCACGTGGGAGTCTGAGGCGGCTTGTGGCTCTGAGGTAGCGGGAATCAGGGGCTGCGAAAGCGCCTCACTGAGCACCGGCGAACCAGTGACTGGCCTAGAAGAGGCTTCGTCGTCGGTTTTGGACCTCAGATGCTTGTCCTTGTTTTTATCCTTGCGTTTTTATGAATTCTGGTCGTCGGTTGTTCCGACGGCATTATGTAGTTAAACCTTCTGCCAAAGTAATGAAAAGCAAAATAGTACCGACGCTTAACAGTGCATTGGTTAGATCTAGCACAAAACCGACAACTAGCAACGTCGTGGTCAGGGCCTAGGCAAGGAATACAGTAAGAGTGGAAATCCTTATGAGGTATTTGCTTCCCGCAAGAAATACAATTGTTAACTTTTTCTGACATCAGTCTGGAGCAAGAAAAAAGTTTCCCCATCGGGGTACTTAGCTTTATTGAAGACTTTGGATCTGAAATTCGATTTCGAAAATCTCAGGAGTCGGCAGACTGGCACTTGCGAACTGCTTTTGCTTCGGGCACCATGCGGCAAGAAAGACTGAAGAAAATGGCGTCAACTGCATCTTTTATACCCCTGGCGCACCGATGTCAGGGAAGAGGCGACAGCAACCTACACCGGACCAGGACTTTGGAATTCAGGCCGACTGCGGGTTACCTGCCAGCAGGATAATCCAAGTGTAATGACTGATGGCCGACACCTGAGATTTTCGAACAAAGTTTCAGTCCAAAGTCTTCAAAGCTAAGTACCCCGTTGGGGAACCTTTTCTTGCCTCAATCCGATGTCAGAAAAAGTTAACAATTGCATTTCTTGTGGGAAGCAAATACCTCATAAGGACTTTCATTCTTTTTGTATACCTTGCCTAGGCCCAGACCACGATGTCACTGGTTGTCGGTTTTGTGCAAGGTTCAATAAGCGTACTATAAAGCGACGCTTTGATTTTGCACGACACTACTTCGGTAGAAAATTTAATTACACTATGCCGTCGGAGAACCGACTACCGGCGTGCATAAAAAACGCAAGTATAAGGACAAGCAGCCTAGATCCAAGCCAGACTCCGAGGCCTCGGCTGGGCCGGTCGCCGGTTCTCCGGTTTTCAGTGAGGTGCCTATGCAGCCCCTGGCTACTGCTGAATTGGATCCCCAAACCGCATCGGATCCCCCAGCAGAGAGTTCTAGGCCGACGCAGCCATTTTCCTTAGGCCCTACCGACGACATTGCAGTAGGGGAAGCCAGTACTGCAGAAACACCTTCGGTTTCTGAAGGTGTCTTCATACCGACTACCCTCACCATAAAATCTTATGCTAAGCTTAAGACTCCTCTAAAACCAAAAAAGCCTACACTTCAGTCTCCAGGTCAAGGCCGCATGCCTAAGAAACAGATGCTTAAAATGGCTGAAGATTTGATTTCTTTGATCAGGGGTTCCCAACCCCCCCCGACAAAAGACCTAATCAAGAGGAGGATTATGCCTCCTCTGATCAGGTGCGTTTCTTCAGGCTCCTCTGAGGAACAGGATTACTCCTTTCCCCCCTATGAAGATTCTGATGCTGAAGACTCCATTCTCTCAGCTTCTCCCCCTGAAGATTATTCCTTTGGAGAAACCTTACACACCAGGAGGGAACATTTCCACTGGGAATTTCAGGATTACTCTGACTCAAAGAAAACGCTCCGAGAGTTTCTTTTACTCCCCCAGCACAGACTACTTGCTATCCCCCTGGTTTTGGACATAGTGGATGATGTCTTCTTAGAATCTAGTCTAAATCCAGATTCTCTGCCTTCTGCTCCAGCCAAACCAGATAGACACTATAGAGTGCCTGACTCTCACAAATTCCTTTACAAAAGCCCTGCTGCTGATCCAGAGACTATCTCCCAGGGTCCCAAAGGGGCTAAGGCTTCTATGGCTACAAATCCTGTACCCTCAGAAAGGGACTCCAGAGCACTAGATAGGTGGGGGAAGAAGGTTTACACCTCAACTACTCTAGCTATGAGAGCACTACATTGTCAATTTCACATGCTTAAATATCAGCAATTCCTAATGTCTCAAATAAAACAAGATGGGCACGCACCTTCAACAGTCTGAATTCAAGGAAATGCAAGATCTGTTGCATGCAGCTGAACAGGTGAGAAACATACTTTACAATGTGGTTTTGATGCCTTGGAAGCTTCCTCTAGAGCAGCTGTTACTGGGTCTGTTATACGTAGGCATGCTTGGTTAAAGGAACAATCTCTGCCTGATCATGTTAAAGCAAAGTTACTGGATGCACCCTTACAGCAGGATGTCTTATTTGGGGTTAAAGCAGAGGAGGTTTTAAAGAAAATGGAGGATAAGGCAAAATCTATGCAGATGGTCAAAGATTTCTTACAGGTACAGCCCCCACGCTTCAGCAGAAACTGGCCAACAAAAAATTGGTCCTTTCCAGCTTCTGACAGATCACAGAGGGGTAAATACAGGCGCCCAAGGGGCAGGGGACAAGCAGAAATCCCTTACAAACCTCGCCAATGGGGCACTGCAACACAGAAGGGAGGAGAAGACAAGTCCCAAACTACTAGAAGGCAAACACAATGACTTAAACCTCAAACTGACAAGCAAAACTCTCTTGGCAGCTCCCTTGGGAGGAAAATTAGCACTTTTTGCAGACAACTGGCGCATCGTTACAAAGGACAAATGGGTCCTAGACATTATCTCACACATTCCATTTCCACACCTTGCCAAGGATAAAAGGAATGCCAAACCTGCCACAAAATCAATGGGCAGAGGCACAAAAACAGATTACAGCTCTCATGGACATGAGAGCCATTCAACTGGTACCTACACAGGAGCAAGGCCAAGGATTTTACTCAAGGCTCTTTCTAGTCCCCAGAAAGGACAATGCTTGGAGACCCATTCTGGACCTTTCAATTTTAAACACCTTCTTGCAAGTACCCAAATTCAAGATGCTAACACTACAGCAGCTTCTTCCCATGTTGGGCAAGAAAGCTTGGCTAGTAACGTTGGACCTCAAAGGAGGCATACCTGCATGTCCCTATCAGACAGAATTGCAGAAGATACCTCCGTTTCATTGCAGGTTCAACCCATTACCAATTCTCTGCACTGCCCTTTGGCTTATCTACTGCGCTCAGGGTCTTCACAAAATGCCTGGCATTAGTAATTGCATTCTGCAGACAAAGAGGAATTCAAATATATAATGGGAACTCCCTGCCCTGAAAATATAGGAACCTCCTGTGCTTTTGAAGTATAGTAACATGAAGGAAGGCATTCTTCAGAACCAGAGTTACCATCCAAGTTCCTGGAAAAATAAGGTGGAGGAGTTTTTGTAGGTTTACATTTTGAATGAATTCTGGTACTACCAGAGATGCTAGAGTCTTGAAAGTTTTTTTTTCTTTTTTTGAAACTAAGAAGCATGAGTAGAACCTTGTGCCTGCTTCTTCTGGAAGACCTGGGTGAATGGAATCGTAGTGTAAGTGTGTCTCCATGAGGAGTGGAATCAGATTTCAGGGATGCCTAGGAAGGGTAGGGTTTTCCAAAACTTTAGAGAGTAACCTTTTTCTTATGACCTGTAGTACCCATTTGTCTTGAGTAGTCTGTGCCCAATAACCGAGTAAAAAGGCAAGCATTCCTCCCACACAGGTATCGGCATTTGTGGTTGCGATGGAATATGGGGGAGGGGGAAGAGAGGGAGGTGCTGAACATAGTTGCAGCTGTTCCCTACTAAGGGCTCAATCCTTAAACTGCCCCCTCCCGATCTACAGCATTAGTTGATTCACTGCTCTCTCTCTCTCCCCCTGATTGCAAGGCCTCGTCCCTCTTGGAGGTTAAAGCTCAGAACTTGCTAGGATAGTTTCTGCTGTATCGGGGGGCTTGGGGAAGGTAGAATTCCTTTACTGACTTTCCTTCCCCCTTCTGACTCATTATCTCAAACATTTTCGCAGCTGGCGGTTCAAAAAACTCCTTGGCTAGTTGGACATTAAGGAGTTCTGCTTCGACATGACCTGACTGAAGCAGTGTCCTCAAGTCAGACATGTCTCCTTGTAATAGATCCCATTGCAGCTGCCCTGCATGATGAATCCAATGCATTACAGCCACATTTTAGTCTGGACACCTGGAGGACTGCACTGCAGAAGTCCTGGATGTCCTTTCTGGACAGTCTTGTCTTGTATATCTCCATCTGCCTAATCTTTAATTTGTTCCTGTACTGGCTCAAAGTATTTCAGCATATGGAACTGACAGTTCAAAGCTCTGATGGCTGAGGTGCAAGTCTTTTTGTCAAATTGGTTTAAGAGTCTACCCTCCCTATCATTTGACAAAATAAGTTTTATAAGCAAGTCCAGGTGATCCCTTGGTGTAAGACTTCAGAGACACCACAGCTGGGACCGCTACTGGACTCACATAGAGGTACTTGTGAGACTCAAGCACTCGGTATATAGAAGCAATTAGACTTCTTGCAGCAGAATAAGATGGAATCAGGTTATAGTAAATGTCAGCAAATACATAATCCAAGACTTGATGGCCTGGAGGCATAGTCTAAAAGTAGGTAAGCTCAGGAGTCTTCTATAATTGTCTTGATCCTTGGAAAATTCACTAGACTCCCAATTAATTAGCTGTCCCATTCTGTGTAGGGGTATCACTAAAGGACAAGCCCACAGAAGGTGAGGCTGAGGAGACAAAGTGTAAAACAAAAAAATCCACCCCTAGAAACTCTCTTCATCCTAGAGCATGCAGACATCTGTGTGGTTACAGAGACATGGTTTAAAGCCAAGGAGAGCTCACTGACAACACAAGGTTATACTGCTTTTCACACATTTAGACCAGCTACTACACAGAAAGGGACTAAAGGCGGAGACGTTCTGATTTACATCAAAAATAAATATTATCTCAAGGTTGGTCAAACAGGACAATGCGCTTGAGCTTCTCCACGTTCAAATCACCAAAGGAAAAATCTAAAACCACTTCCTTGCAAGCTACAGCCCCCCCCCCCCATATAACCCAGGAAACCCACTTCATGTACTTAACCTTATTGGTAACGCTCACCATTAAACCCAATACCATATTCATGAGTAACTTTAATTACCTCACTATTAACTGGGAATCATATAAGACACCTAACATACAGGCAGATGGATTCCTGGACTTAGTAAACACAAACTCCCTAGAACAGACTGTCAATACACCAAACAGGGGTACAACTATACAGGATCTGGTCCTCATTAATATGGAAGAGTGCTGCACACCCCCTAGTGTAATGTCTTCTATGGTAAGGTCAGACAACACAATGGCTTCCTTTTAAGTAAAATTAAAACTCAGAACCCCAGCTAACCTTGGGATATTCAGGAAGTACTCTAAGGCTAACTTTCTACTTTTAAGTGATAACCTGGCAAAATTTCAAGCCCACATAAATCTTGAAAACACGCCTGCCTATGTGGAACAGTTCACAGAAACCCTATACAACATGTTAATGGTTACATACATGCAACTGTACCCACCAGGAAGTAGTACAGAGCTAAGAAAACAAGCTTCCCTGGTGGCATCATATCAACAGACTGTATAAGAGAAGGAAGAAAATCATGGAAAAAAATTATGAGGTGCAGCACCTAGGAGGATAAAAGAACTCTCATCAAACTAAACAAATCAGAGGAGAAAAAGTCTTATGAAGCCAAATTTGAGGTAAACCTTGCCTCCCTGTTAAACGTCAACAAGGCATTATTTAACAATGTCTGCAACCTCAAAGGCAGTACACAATTGTGTGCAGAGATCACTGTTAACAAGCCACCTATACCTGTCAAAAGATACAGGAAACCTACTTGCTGAAAAATCAACTCCAATTTTACCCCTCTCTCTCCCCTAAACCTTCCCTCAAGAAATTCCATCAAATATAACTCCCTCTGCTGTCACTAGGGAACAGGTCCTGAACGCTCTCTCCAAGGCAAAGAACACTGCATCAATGGTCCCAGACAATATCCCAGGATGCCTTCTAAATAGCATGAAACATGACCTATCAGGCCCTCTGGAATTGCTATTTAACTGCAGCCTCCAAACAGGCTTTGTGGCTTATGAATGGAGAGCAGCAAAAGTCATTCCTCTACACAAAGGTAGGTCATCTACAGACCCTGGAAACTACACACCTACACGTCTCATTAGTGTCATATGCAAAGCCAAGGAAAGAATGGTCATGGAAATGATCAATAATTACATAAGAAACCTTCAGACACTAGACCCAACCCAATTTGTTTTTTTCAAGAGCGGGTCATGCCTACTCAACTTTGTGGACTTCTTTGAGAAGGTCACCAAAGCAGTGGATGAGGGCACAAGGGTTCACACTGCCTACTCTGAGCTGGCCAGGGAATATGACAATACCTCACTGGGGCATTGTTGACAAACTCAAGAGGTTGGGTATAAACTCTTATGTCACCCGGTGGATAGACAGCTGGCTCACAGATAGGACCCAGGAAGACAGAATTGAGGAGTTGACCTCTACAAAGAGGCCAGTCACAAGCAGAGTCCCTCAGGGATTTGACCTGGGACCTTTTGCCATTTACTTCTCTGAAAGTCAAGGCCAATATCAATGTCGTCTGTCTGACTAAATTCGCAAATGATTGCAGATTACGATATGTCACTGAATACCCCACTGGCACAAATGAAGGGCCGACATGCCATGGACTAAAACTAAATGCCAAGAAATGCATAATATCCTTCAGGAAGTCACTAAACCCTGGTAACTATCATATTGACAACACAAGATTTGGACCCAGTGGTCGGGGACTTAGGAAGGGGGAGCAGGCACAGGCAGTAATCTAGCCTTTGACCATCATGTGTCTACAAGAGTGAGGAAATCATTCTATATTTTGCAACTTATAAACAAAGGTATGGCAACTATGTCCAAGGAAGTCATTGTTCCACTGTATTCGTTACTCATCAGACCTACCAATGAGTATAATGACCCCTTTGATATGTACCTAACAAAGCATATCCAACATCTGAAACATCCACAGAGGCTCCTCACTAAAAGACAATATGGCATAATTAACATGTCCTACTCAGACAGCCTCAACGCCATCTCTGTATTTGGTCTCCTATAAGCTGTTGAGGGGAGATCTATGCCTGGCATACAATGCATTGTCAGACCCCACTTTGTTGGGCCTCTTGCATATCCACAAATTAAACAGCACCAGCATTACCCATTTTAAAGACTTAAACCTTGCCTGTGATATAAATAGGACCTGCTGAAGAGACAGGCAAGCATTCCAGAGGCTACCCCCTTCTCTGGAACAGGATCTATTCATGTGAAGCAGAGTTCCTCCCCAACTCAATTTATGTGCAACTTGGACAACTGGATAGGGAACAGGGGGTATTCAGGGGCTGCGAAAACACCTCACTGAGGACTGGAGAACTGACGAGTAGCTTAATGGAAGCATCGTCAGTAGCTTTGGACCTGTGTGGTCTGTCTCTGTCTTTATCTTCACGTTTTTTTCAGAAGTTCTGCTGTAGGATGGCTTACCAAAGCCATATCGGAATTCAATGACTGTAAGCGAAAATATCTAGCTACAATTAAGGCCCAACGACAGATAGTTCTGGTGTTGAACAAACCACAGAAGCGACAACAGGAGATATCTTGGTCTGGGCCTAAACAAGTGATGCAGTAAGAATGAAAGTCTCGGTGTGGTATTTGCTTTCCACAGGCGCGACAATTAACTTTTTCTGATATCGGTTAGTGCAAGAAAAAAGGATCCCCAACAGGGTACTTAGCTTTAGAAGACTTCAACGTCAATTTGGTAGACGAAACTCAGGTAGCAGTTGACTGGTAGTCATGCGAACTGCTTCTGCTTCAAGCTCCACGGCAAGAAAGACTGATGTAATGGCATTGGCTGCCTTACTTGATACTACTGACTAACTGACATCAGTCCTGAAGCAACAGCAACCGACGCAGATATATTAAGCCTCTGGTATTCGGGGTGGCCAAGGGATACCCTGGCAGGATAACCCAAATGTGATGACTGCAACAGTGAAACATGAAGAACATCAGGAAATTCAACTATGCCCTTCTAATGGACACAGGCAGCCTGTAAATGGTTCATCTCCAAAGCTCCTGCTTACATTTATCGAAGGTATGAGAACCTGTCAGATATTTGGGATGCATGGATAGGCTTAAAAAGGCCCTTGTTGTCATTAGCCCAGTATGAACCTATGACTGTATCTTCTGAGTAAGAATACAAACACCGTTCTAAGTGGAGGTGCTCTAAGCAATCAGGTTCATCTTCTGATTCTAAGGAATCAGTGTCTCCCTGGGGGGAAGATGCATCTTTCATTTTGCAATGAATTTCCGTTCCCAGGTTAGGTTGTCTAGACTTCATGAAATCTTGCATCAAGCAACTATATCCTGTGGAGAGATCCGGGCACAGATGGGACATGGGCAGAAGCATCTGTTGCGGGCAACTTACCTGTCACTTAGACTTCGGCATTTTGGGCTTGGAAGTGACAAGGCCTCAAGTCACCAGAGGGTGACCACAGCCTTGATCCGATTCCTGCGTATTTCCTCCCATACAATAACCGAGGTAATAACGCTTTCATACTTGGTTAGCAGAACCCTGGTGTCAGAAGCTGTAACCTGCTTAGTAACTCTGGACCCAACTGACACTAGTCTGATGTCAGCTCTTGAGGACTTCAATTGGGATGTACTCATGGCAGCCTCCAGAGGGGGCAAGCCAGAGGACTTGAGCCTAGAAAACACTGGACCAGGGGGGGCTGCAAAGGTGCCTTTCTTGTGTTGGCTATTTGAGCTTGACTGGGAAGTTGGACATGAACATTTCGGCCTCCTGTATACCCTTCTCCTTGCATCTCATTGGGACAATGGCCTGGAAACTGGCAGATGCCATAGCATGTAAAGACCACATATTACTTGACTAAGTAGGATTTGGCCCTACTTTTCATGGTTCTAATTTTAAACCCATCACAAAACTGGGATTTTGGCACCTTGAGCTTGGGCCTAAACACAGTAAACAAAGAAAATGCAAGTTTTTGTGAAGAATCTCTTTCCCACATTTAGCAATAAAATACAGCTAGAGTTAAGAGATTCCACAACATAGTACTTAGCTGAATCCTCTGGTTTTAAGGCAATCAACAGACTGAAGATGCTCACACATGCTGCCCTGTGCACAGGACAGACACAGCAAGAAAAAACTAAAGATTGTGTTAGTCAACAATCTTTATACTATGCCCTGATATTGGATGACAAGGGCATCTGCTAAGCCGGGCATGGTGAAAGACTATCATTCATGCCAGGCAAGGGCTTCTGCATAACAAGAAGTCCCAACACTTAGCACTACAGCACTGATGATGAAAAAACATCTTAGATTTTGTGGGGCTAGTGTCTCTGTAACTTTCAAACTGCTTATTTTCCAATTTATTGCAAGCAAAAATGTCCTAATGTGGAAGTGCCATGCTGTATGATTTCATATTTATAGTCAAGGATATCACCCTTGTATAATTATATGGAGATACAAAGGACAATGCAAAGAAAAGGATCACTAACCTTCAACAGTACTTTAATTTCAGACTTATCTGACAACCCATGGTAACACTGTCAATTTTTGTTTTGCAAACATTCTTTAATTCTTACTAGCAGCAAATTCATACGCAATACTACATTGCACTTGAATGTTAGGCTCTGAAAAGTAGCTGTTTTTTCTGAATCACACTCTATGCTGCAGTTCTAATGTTAAAGTCATATTTTCTAGCTATGTGAAGTATCAGTGTCTTGTTTAATAACTTTTCCTTGAGGTCATAAAAGCCTGAGATGTAGAGACTCCCCTACTCTAAAAGATGCCACACGTGGTATGACAAACGATCAGAAAAAAATCATGCAAGACTTTAGACGCAAGACTGATGCTCACGGAAATAACTTGAAACAAAATTGGTGGAGATTTTTCATTGTCACTGGCATTCTTGTGTTTGAACCGAAAGGGAAAGAAAACGCAATAAAAATTTTTTGACACTTTAGATTTACTATTTAAGAAAATATGACCTATATAATCTGCCCTGAAAAAAATGACAAAGCATAAAGTAGGACTTACAGGTGTGCATAAACATCAATACTTATGTTTTCTCAGTTACTCAAACTGAACTACTTTAGCAGCGTATAACTTATGTGTTACAGCAATGGAATGTAATTAAGAAGTACATACACGAGTAACTCACTATAAAGAATGATTGTATAAAATCTTACCATAAACATAGATGTTCTTCTATTCTATGTTGTAATATTCTTAACCTTTGGGATAGCCTCCACCTAGCGACTCGAATGTCCGGCCAGTATACAAAAGCATTAGTCACTGCAGGATATGTGGGACATCTGACATTGGCTGTAGGGAACATGGGCCATAAAAGTGATGTCTGCACGTATCTTCCTCAGAACTGAGTGCCCCAGTCAGACCCCAGTGACAGGATAACTGCCCAAGTCCTTAATCCAGCAAAGCCCAAATTTTCTTTTCAATAGGGGGTAAGAGGGTTGGATAGAATACTGCAACATGTAAGAGAAGGACATGTATGGTTATGGTAAGATTTTACACAACTATTCTATGTCCTTCTATTTTTGTGTTGCAGTATTCTTAACATTTGGGTGAGTGTCATAGCTCAAAAGGAAGAGGGTGGTGGTTTAGAACTATTTTCTAAGAATCCATGCAGGATTGCTCTAGCAAGCCCTGTTCTAGCTCTGGAGATGTGGTTCACTTTGTAGTGTTTTGTGAAGGTATGGACACATGTCCAGGTAGCTGCTTTTAGAAGAGAGGCAATGTCCAACCCCACGAAAAAAGCTCCAGAGGAGGCCATGACCCTAGTAGAATGGGCTTTAATAATGGTGTCCGTTTTCTCTATGGCAGGCATAGCAAAAGGAGATGGCTTCAGAGATCATGTAGAAACTGCCTGTTTTGTCACAGCTTTTCCCAGAGCCCTGGGTGAAAGGAGACAAACAGTTGCACTGTTCTCCTAATAGATTTAGTCTTGTCAATGTAGACTGAGTTGTCAAGGGAATGCAGGACTCCTCACTGTTATTCTGGAGCTGTGGGAAGGAAGTGTGGAGGTGGATAAATTAGTTCAGAGAACTCACAGACCACCTTACACATAAAGGATGGGCTAGTCAGTAAGGTAACCCTATTGCAGAAGATCAAAAAGGGTGGAGTGACCATGAGGGCCTCGAGTTCTGAGACTCTCCTGGCTGAAGTTAAGGCCACCAAAAGCACCATTTTCCAAGTGCAACACTTTAGAGTGGCTGTGGCTGCTGGCTCAAATAGGGCAACAATGAGCTTTCTCCAACACGTAGTTCAGGTCCCAGGGTGGTGGAACTGGCCTCCTGGGTGGTCTGAGGTGTAGAACACCCTAAAGGAAAAATTTCACTTGAAGTCTAGAAACAAGTGGCGGTTCTAAAAGCAGACCGTGCAGAAAAAGTAGCAGGTGGGCCTTTATGGAGGAATATGCCAACCCTGCCTGCAACATTTCACACACAAGACAGTCCAAGGCAGACCCCTACTTGAAATGGGTCTAACTGTCTTTTAAGACACCAAATGAGAACCATTTCCACTTGGACAGGCAGTATTTCCTCGTATTGGGTTTCCTGGCCTTCTGCAGGACATTTAGCAGAATAAAGATGTCTGAAAAGGATCAAAACTATCACCCGCAGGGTTACATTTCAGAGATTCTAGGTGGGGATGGATCAGGGATCCGTCCTTGTCCTGTATGAGTAGGTCCACTCTGTGAGGTAACTTGCGATTGCCCCTGGCTAAATGCAGAAGGAGGGGGGAAAATGAGTTGTGTAAAATTTTACCATAACCATAGATGTCCTCCTCTTCAATGATGCAGTATTCTCACATGTGGGATCCTCCGCCTCAGGTGACCCAAACATCTAGCTCCTCTACCAAAGCTTAAGCCTGGTTGCTGTCAGCTGCTGGGATATCTCACAGGGTCATAAACCCTAAGCCATAAATATGATGTCTACATGCACAGACCTCAAAGTACAGATGTGTACACTTACCATAAATGTAGATGTTTGAGTGTATTCACTGTTGCAGTCATCACACTTTGGTATTCGAGCCGACTGAGGGTTACCTGCAGGCAGAAAACACAAGACTTAGTATTCTGCATCGGTTGCTGTTGCTCCAGGTTGTCAGGGGTATAAAAACAAGCAGCTGACACCATTACATCAGTTTTTCTTGCCCCAAATGTCAGGAGCTCCCAAATAGAGAGCTAAGTTATGGTGGGAAAAACACCACCAGTAAAAAGTAAATACCAATACCCCTGTAAGGGGTGAGTAACAGACAGAGAGAGAGAGAGACAAGGGGGCTGGAGAGAGGGAAACCAGGACTGCAACAGTCAACACTAACATCTACATTTGTGGCAAGTATACACAACTATACTATGTTCTTCGTGTTTCACTGTTGCAGTCATCACACTTGGGTTGATTCACAAAGCTGAAAAAAGGGTGGAGGCAGTCAAGAGGAATTGGGGTTGGCTAGTATGCCCTGCAGGACTGCTGTTGCAAAACCCGCCCTGGATTTGGAAAAGATAGGCAGGTGGTAATGCTTGGTGAAGGTATGTACAGAACTCCAGGTAGCAGCTTCCAGAATGTCCCTGGTAGGGACTCCCCCGAGGAATGCTGTAGAGGCAGAAGTTGCTCTAGTGGAATGTGTTCTGACCCTCAGAGGTTGATTTCTCATCGGGCTTGTAGCAAAAATGGATACAGTGTGCTATCCATTTGGAAATTAATTGTTTTGAAATGGCCTTGCCCTCTGGCCCTGGTGCAAAGCTGACTAGTAACTGGTCAGATTTCTTGAAGGGCTTAGTCCTATCAAGGTAGAATCTGAGCTGTCTGTGCACATCCAAGGAGGCAGGATCCTTCCCCCCTTTATTTTGAGGATTAGGGAAGAAGGCTAGCAAATGGAAAGAATGGTTGAGAGCCACACTGGACACCACTTTAGGCTTAAAGGAAGGGTTACTCCTGAGAAAGACCCTGTCAGCATGGAAAATAATGAAGGGTTCCACAGCCATAAGTCTTTGTAGCTCAGACACTCTTCTAGCTCAAGTGATGGCCAGAAGCAAGGCTGTTTTCCAAGACAAGAATTTCAACTTTGCTGACGCTGCAGGCTCAAAGGGGGGTAGCGTGAGCTTTTCCAGAACAAAGTTAAGGTCCCAAGCAGGGGTGAGTGCTCTACTTGGTGGCCTTAAGTTATTTGTCCATCTCAGGAACTGTTTGATGAGAGGGTGAGAGGAGAGAGGTGGCTCAGTGCTGTAATGAGCCGAGATGGCAGAGGCATGGATCTTAATGGAGAAAAAGGATAGGCCTCTGTGGAGTAGATCTGCTAGGTAATTCAGGATTAGAGTAAGGAAGGCAGTGCTGTGTCCTCTCCTTTAGACTGAATCCAGGAACAATATATTTTCCACTTATCAGCATAAGATTTCCTTGTACTGGGTATTTTGGCTTCAAGAATGACATCCAACACCTGCTTGCTTAGGCTGATAGCTGGGGGAGAATTCAAGGAACAAGCCAGGCTGCAAGACTCGGGGTTTGCAGTTGTGGATGCAATATCTGTCCCCCCCTGCTGAGTAAGAAGGGTTGGGATCTGGGGTAGGTGCCATGGTGGCACCGGTGACAGGCTGCGCAGTAGTGGGTACCAGTGCTGGCGTGGCCAGTCTGGGACAATCAGGATAGTCCTTGGTCTGTCCTGTCTTATCTTGAGTAATATTCTTGAGAGAAGAGGCAGAGGGGGAATGCATAGATTGAGGGGTTTTCACACTGGAAGGATAGGGCATCCACTTTCCAGGCCCTGCTGTGAGGTGTACTGGTGCAGAACTTGCTGAGCTGGTAAATGCAGGGGGGGGGGGCAAGCAGTCCACTTCTGGGGTCCCCCATTTCTGGATTAGAAGGCTGAATGTGCTGGGGTCTAACTGCCACTCGTGTGGGTCCAGGAGATTTCTGCTCAAGTCTGCCAGACAGTTTTGTTTACCTGGCAGGAATTCAGTTTGAAGATGAATATCCATGTCAAGGGCCATGTTCGACAGGGCCATGGCTAGCCTGCAGAATGGTTAAGAATGGGATCCCCCCTGCTTGTTCATGTACCACATATCTCTGGTGTTGTCTGTTTTTATTAGCAGGGGTCCTGCTGACAGTAGAGATCTGAAAGCTGTCAGAGCGTGCTAAACAGCTAGAATCTCTTTTGGTTGATGTGCAGATGAATTTGACTTGGGCTCCAGTGGCCCTGACTGCACTTGTCGTCCAGGTGTGTCCCCCTAGGCATAGTCTGATGTGTCTGTGGTTAGGGTCTGGGCAGCATGGGGTTGAGTTACAGGAAGTCCCTTGTTGTGGTTGCATGCTGCTGTCCACCAAAGAAACGCTGTCCTTAGACAAGGTATGACAGGTATGATGGTTTTCAGGTCCTGAGAATGTTGGCACCAACGACTTTTTAAGTACCATTGAAGTTTCCTCGTATGCAGTCTGGCATATGGAATTAGTAGGATGCAAGAGGCCATGAAACCTAGGGCCTGCAGTATTTTCCTTGCAGATAGCTGGGTTCTGGTGGCAATTTGAGTGAAGTAGCCTGTCAGATAGGCTTGTTTTTTCTGGAGTAAGGAATGCCATGTGAGATACTGTGTCCAAGCTTGCTTCAAGGAATGCAATCTGTTGCCTGGGGACTAGTTTTGATTTCTTTTCATTGATAGTGTAACCCCAGGGAGGTAAGAAGGTTCTTTACAAATGTCAGGTGCTGCAACAGCTGTTCCTGACTGTCTGCCTGAATCAGGCAATCGTCCAAGTACAGGTAAATTTGAATTTTTCTGTCTGCAATATGCAATGGCTAATGCCATGGATTTTGTGAATACTTTGGGAGCAGTGGATAAGCCAAACAGAAGTGCAGAGAACTGATAATGCATAGAGCCTGCCCTGAAACGTAGGCATTTCCTGCATGAATCCCTGATAGGAATGTGCAGAAAAGGCTTCTTTTAGGTCTAGGGTGGCTAACCATGCATTTCTGGACAGCATAGGAAGAAGTTGCTGAAGGGTGAGCATTTTGAATTTTGGTACCACCAGGAAGGTGTTTAGGATGGAAAGGTCAAGGATTGGGCGCCAAGTGCCCTCTTTTCTGGGTACCAGGAAAAGTCTGGAATAGAACCCTTGACCTGTCTGCTCTGCAGGAACAGGTTGAATTGCCCTTATGGAGAGCAGGGATTGAACTTGGTTTTGTGCCTCTGCCCACTGGTTTGGAGGAAGGTCTGGGAACCCTTTTGGGGTTGGCAGTGAGTGGAAGTAAACTTTGTACCCCTGGGATACAATGTTGAGGACCCAGCGGTCTTTGGTGATCGAGGTCCAATTTTTTGCATGATGGGCAAAGTTTTCCTCCTAGGGGCACGAGCAGTTGGGCAGAGGTGAGGAGTGGAGTTGAGAAGTCATTGTGAATTCTTTCCATAAGGGGTGGCTTAGCACTCCCTGTTTTTTAAGTGGAGGCACTCCATTGCTTAGATCTCTGCATACCCTGAGACTGCAGTCGGGGGGGGAGGGGGTAGCCTGGAGGGGGCTGGAAAGGTCCAATGTTTTGAGGGGCAATGCCTACTGAATCTAGAAGGCTGCACTTGCAAGAAATATTTGACTGTCTGCATCGATTTAGCTTTTTCTTCCATCTTTTCTAAAACCTCTTCTGCTTTGGTGCCAAACAGATTGCCTTGTTCAAAGTTGAGTCTAGTAATTGTGATTTGACATGGTCTGGCAAGGTCTGTTCCTTAAGCCAGGCATGCCTTCTCAGTACAGAACTGCTGCCCTGCAAGATGCTTCTAGGGCATTAAAGCCACATTGCAAAGTATGCTTGCTGATTTGGCTTGCAGAATGCATAAGCTCTTGTAATTCTTTATTTTCTGCACAGTCTGTAAAGATAGCTAATTTTTGCTTAATAAGTTCCATATGTTGCTGGTATTTCAGCATATGAACCTGGCAATTCAATACCCTAATGGCAAGAGTTGGAGATGTATACTTTTTTTACCACATCTGTCTAAAGCTCGGGAATCCCTGTCTGAAGGGGTGGGATTCTTAGCTGTAGTTGCTTTTATACCTTTAGGCCCCTGAGAAATTACCTCTGGGTCAGTAGTAGGATTTTTGAAAAGAAATTTGCGAGAGTCAGGGACTCTGTAGTACCGGTCTGGTTTTCTTTGAGCAGTGGGTAAAGTATCAGGAGTTAAACTGGATTCCATAAAAACATCATCCACAACTGGAAGTATTGCTAAAGGTCTATGTTGTGGCAAATCTAGACATTTTCTGAGTCTCTTTTTGCACTGATGAGTCTTGGCATTCCCAGTGGAAATGTTCTCTTAAAGTATGTAGGGTTTCACCAAAAGAAAAATCCTCTGGACGGGAAGAAGAGGGAATGGATTCCTCTGCATCTGAATCCTCATAAGCAGATAAAGGCATGTCTTCATATTCAGAAACCTCAGAGTCTGACTCTTGGTCTGTTAAAGCTGCTGGGGACAGGTCTCTCTTTCTCTTAGCAGGGAAAGGCTGGCTTCCTCTAATCAGCATAATCAGGTGTTCTGCCATTTAAAGTATTTGATGTTGTGGCAAGGAAGCAGGTGCTTGAGTTTGGGTCGTCGTCTTTTTAGGTGTAGCTCGTACTCTTGGCCTTAGAAACTTGGTAGTTTTAGACATAACTGAAGATGTAAAAGTGATCGGTTTGTGTCGAATATCGGTAGTGCGAAGAACTTCCTCGGAAGCCGGTGCCTGCACAGCAGCTCCGGACCCATCCAAGGTAGAGACATCCGCAGGTTCCGTAGTCAAAGAAGGGTCTTACGCATACCGGACTCCAAACGGGTCTTGGTAGCGGCCTGCAAATCCATCGAAGTGGGCATTAGGGGCTACAAAAGCGCCTGAGTACTGGAGAACTGGCGACTAGCTTAACAGAAGAGTCGTCAGCAGTTTTGGACCTCTGCTCTCTGTCTTTATCCTTAGTTTTTTTTGGAAGACTGGTAGTCGGATGGCTTACTGAAGCCATTTTGGAATAAGGAGATCGAGAGCTAAAGTAGTTAGTGATATGGGCCTGACAACAAATAGTTCAGGCGTTGAACAAAGCACAAAACCGACAGCGAGGTACGTCGTGGTCTGGGCATAAACAGGTGACGCAATAAGAATGGACATCTCAGTGTGGTATTTGCTTTCCACAGGTGAGACAATTAACTTTTTCTGACATTGGTTAGAGCAAGAAAAAAGGATCCCCAGTGGGGTACTTAGCTTTAGAAGACATCAGGATGATTCAATTCAGAAACGAAAACTCAGGTAGCGGTCGACCGGCACTCGTGCAAATGCTTCTGCTTTGGGCTCCTTGGCAATAAAGACTGATGTCATGGCATCGGCTGCCTGTTTTTATACCCCTGGCGACCTGACATTAGTCCTGGAGTGACAGCAACCGACGCAGAAATACTAAGTCTCTGGTATTCGGGCCGACAGAGGGCTACCTGCAGGCAGATAACCTAAGTGTGATGACTGCAACAGTGAAACACTAAGAACATCTGACTGCTCAGTCAGACAATAGTCTAAGGATACAAGAAGGATGCAATCCATACAAGGAAAAAGTCCTTTAGGGGGATAGGAGGGAGGGAAGGAATACTGCAACATGAAAGAGGAGGACATCTATGGTTATGGTAAGATTTTACACAACTAATCTATGTCCTTCTATTCTCATGTTGCAGTATTCTCACATGTGGGAGAGTACCACAGCTCAAGCAGAGTAAAGGGCATTAGAAGAGGAACAGTCTCCAGGAATTCATGGAGGACGGCCTTTGCAAAACCTGCCCTGGCTCTGGAGAGGTTATCCAATTTATAGTGCTTGGTGAAAGTGTTTACAGAAGACCATGTGGCTGCCTCTAAGATAGTGGCCATACCCAGGCCTTTGAGAAAGGCCCCGAAGAGGCCACTGCTCTATTGGAGTGCGCTTTAACTCCGTAGGATAAAACTCTGCCATGGAAGGGGTAAGAGACGTTTATAGTTTGTATATCAAGGACGATATTGTCTGTTTGGATACATTTTTCCCCAGGACCTTGGGGTGAAATGATACAAAGAGTTTTTATTTATTTTTATTTTATTTTACATTCGTTGACCGGGCTAGTCCAACTGGTTATATGTCCATTTTCAGTAGAGGCCTGGGGAGATAATACACCACACAGATAATAGCAATATCAGGTACAGTACAATTTTAAGACTAGAATGCAATTTTACATAGCAGCTTAGTAGTTGGTTGGACTTTCTAATGTCTTTGGTCTTGTCCAGATAAAAAGTACAGTTGTGTACACTTAGCATAAATGTAAATGTTCGAGTGTATTCACTGTTGCAGTCATCACATTTGGGTTATCCCTGCCAGGGTGGCCCTTGGCTGGCCTAAATACCAGAGGCTTAGTATTTCTGTGTCAGCTGCTGTCGCTTCAGGACTGATGTCAGATCATCAGTAGTATAAAGTAAGGCAGCGGACGCCATTACATTAGTTTTTCTTGCCCTACCCTGTCAGAAGCCCCCAAGTAGCAGCCAGGTTCTGTTGGAAGAACACCACCAGTAGAAAGTAAATATCAACATGTCCCTTGTATGGAAAAGAGAAGAAAGGGAGATGGAGGGAGAGAAACCAGGACTGCAACAGTGAATACACTCGAACATCTACATTTATGGTAAGTGTACACAACTGTACTATGTTCTTCGTGTTTCACTGTTGCAGTCATCACATTTGGGTTGATTCCCAAAGCTGGGAAAATGGGTGGAGGCAGTCAGGGAAACTAGGGGCTGGCTAGGATGCACTGCAAGACTCCAGAGGCAAACCCTGCCCTGGATTTGGAGAAGAGAGGCAGGTGGTAATGTTTGGTAAAAGTGTGAACAGATGTCCAGGTGGCAGCCTCCAGGACATCCCTGGTGGGGACTCCTCTGAGGAAAGCTGCAGAGGTGCAGGCTGCTCTGGTAGAGTGGGTCCTGAATCCCTTGGTGGGAGGCTTTCCATGTTGTTTGTAGCAGAAATTAATGCAGTGTGCTATCCATTTGGGAATGCTTTGTTTGGAGATGGCTTTGCCTTCTGCCCCTGTAACAAAGCTAACCAGCAAATGATCAGACAATCTGAAGGATAGTCCCGTCTAGATAGAACCTGAGCTGTCTATGCACATCTAGAGAATGCAGAACCCTTTCCCCCTTGTTCTGGGGATTAGGAAAAAAGGTGGGCAAATGAATGGACTTGGTTGAGAGCCACACTGGACATCACCTTAGGCATGAAGGATGGGTTAGTTCTGAGTGATGCCCTGTCAGCATGGAAGATGATGAAGGGTTCCACAGCCATGAGCGCTTGCAGCTCGGAAACTCTTCTGGCTGAAGTGATGGCCAGAAGGAAAGCGGTCTTCCAGGAGAGAAATGTTAACTCTGCAGAAGAAGCTGGTTCAAAACGGGGCAGGGTGAGCTTTCCAACACAGAGTTAAGGTCCCAAGCTGGGGTTGGTGCTCTTCTGGGTGGCCTCAAGTTGCTAGCCCCTCTTAGAAACTGTTTGATCAAAGGGTGTGAGAAAAAGGGCTGCTCAGTGGGGAAGATAGCAGTCATGAATTTTTATAGAGGAGAAAGAAAGGCCTCTGTGTAGTATGTCAGCTAAGTAATCCAGGATGACAGGAGGGGAGGGCTGTGCCATAATGGCTACCTTAGCCTGGATCCAAGTTCATAACCTTTTCCATTTGTCAGCGTAAGACTTTCTAGTGCGTTTGGCCTCACGTACATCTAGAACCTGTTTACTGAGGTTGGCAGATTGATCAGGGGGTTAGGGAATAAGCCAAGCTGCCAAACTGAGTGTTTGCAATTGGGGAAGCATGAATTCCCCTTCCCTCTGGGTCAGGAGGTTTGGAATCCGAGGAAGATGCCATGGTGGCAGTGGGGACAGGCTGTGCAGCAAGGGGTATCAGTGCTGGCGAGGCCAGTCTGGCGCTATAAGAATTGTCCTTGATTTTTCCTCCTTTATTTTGAGCAGTACCCAGAGGATGACAGGCAGTGGAGAAAAGGCATAGACTGGCCCAGGGGAAGGAGGGCATCCACTTTCCAAGCCATGCAGTGATGCTCGCTGAAGCAGAATTTCCTGAGCTGATGGTTGGTGTGTGAGGCAAAGAGGTCGACTGTTGGGGTGCCCCATTTCTGACTTATTAGGGTGAAGGCTCTTCTGTTGAGTTGCCACTCATGTGGGTCCAGAAGATTTCTGCTTAATTGGTCTGCCAGATAGTTGAGAGAACCTGGTAGGAATTGTGCTAACAGGTGCAGTGGCATGACAGAGGCTGTGTGCCAAAGGGTCATAGCCAGTCTGCATAGAGGGTAGGAGTGAGTCCCTCCCTGCTTGTTTATATACCACATCACAGTGGTGCTGTCTGTTTTGATCAGGAGAGCCCCTGGGGAGACAAGGGCTTGAAAGCTATCAAGGAATGCTGGACAGCCATTATCTCTTTTTGGTTGATGAGCAGAGAGATTTGCTGCGGGCTACATTGGCCCTGTATGCACCTGCCGTCCAGATGTGCACCCCAAGCATAGTCTGATGCGACTGTGGTGATGGTCTGGGCGGCAGGGGGTAGTGAGAAAGGTAATCCCTTGTTGTAGGAGCAAGCTGTTGCCCACCAAAGAAAATATTTTCTGAGGCAAGGAATTATAGGTATAAGAGCCTCCAGGTCTTGAGAGTGTTGACACGAAAGGCTTTTTAGGTACCACTGAAGTTTCCTCATATGCAGTCTGGCATATGGAATGAGTAGTATGCAAGATGAAATTAACTCCAGAGTTTGCAGGATCTTCCTTGCAGATAACTGGGGTCTGGTGGCTATTTGAGTTAAGTAGGCTGTCAGGAAAATTTGTTTTTCTGGTGTAAGGAGTGCCATCTGGGATGCTGTGTCCAGGCTTGCTCCCAGGAAGATAATCCTTTGGGTGGGCACCTGTTTGGATTTATTTTCGTTTATTGTGCACTCTAGGGAGGTTAGTAGGGTCTGTACAAAGGCCAGGCGCTTGAGCAGCTTTTCCTGGCTGTCTGCCTAAATAAGGCAGTTGTCCAAGTATGGTAAATCTGGATATTCCTTTGTCTGCAAAAGGCAATGGCCAGAGCCAGACATTTTGTGAAAACTCTGGGAGCAGTAGATAAGCCAAAGAGAAACAGAGAGAACTGAAAGTGTCGAGATCATACTCTGAAATGGAGATATCTCCTGCATGACTCCCTGATAGGAATGTGGAGGTAGGCCTCTTAGATCTAGGGTGGCTAGCCAAGCGTCCTTGGAGAGCATGGGTAGCAGCTGCTGGAGGGTGAGCATTTTGAATTTTGGGATCACCAGGAAGGTGTTTAGAATGGATAAATCGAGGATGGGGTGCCAGGTGTCCTCTTTTATGGGCACCACAAAAAGTCTGGAGTAGAAACCTTGGCCTATCTGTTCTGCAGGAACATGCTCTACTGCCCTCATAGAAAGCAGGGAAAGGATTTGCTTTTGAGCCTCTGCCCACTGGTTTGGAGGTAGATCTGGGAACCCTTTTGGGGTTGGGAAGGGTGTGGAAGGATAATTTGTATCCCTGAGACACTGTTGAGAACCCAGTGGTCGTTGGTAATGGTGGCCCAGGTGCTTCCGTGAAAGGAGTTTTCCTCCTAGGGGTAAGTGAAGGTGGGCAGAGGGAGGGGGTGTGGGAAGTGAGTCATTGTGAGTTCTTACCATAAGGGGTGGCTTAGAACTCCCTGTTTTTGAAGTGGAGGTAGTCCACTGCTTAGATCTCTGCATTCCCTGTGGCTGCTGTCTGGGGGTTCTGGTTCCCCGGTGCCTGGGCTGGACTGGCTTAGTGGGAGCAGGAAAGGACCAGTGCTTGGTGGGACAATGCCTGCTGAACCTGGGAGGCTGGACCTGTAAGAAATCCTTAACTGTCTGCATAGAATTTGCTTTTTCTTCCATCTTTTTTTTAAGACCTCTTCTGCCTTAGTGCTGAATAAGCTGTCTTTGTGCAAGGGGGAATCCAACAATTTAGATTGGACATGGTCTGGCAGGGGCTGTTCCTTAAGCCATGTATGCCTTCTAATGACAGATCCAGTGACTTCAGCCCTGCAAGAAGCTTCTAGGGCATCAAAACCACAGTGCAAGGTGTGTTTAGTTACTTGACTTGCAGAATGCATTAACTCTTGCAACGCTGCACAAGCAGGAAAGGAAGACATTTTTTTGTTTGAGGAGTTCCAGGGTATGTTGCTGAAATTTCAGCATATGGAACTAACAATTCAGTGCCCTGACAGCAAGAGTAGCTGAGGTGTATACTTTTCTTACCCCGTCTGTCTAGTGCTCAGGCATCCCTATCTGAGGGGGTGGCATTCTTAGCAGAGGTTGCTTTAATCCCTTTAAGCCCTTGAGAAATTACCTCAGGGTCAGCAGTAGGATTTTTAAAAAGAAATTTTTGCGAGTCAGGGACTCTATAGTACCTTTCTGGTTTTCTGGGTGCAGGAGGGAGGGTCTCAGGAATCAAGCTGGATTCCAGGAAAATATCCTCCACAACATACAGGACTGGGTGGATGGCCAAGGGTCTGTGCTGTGGAAGATCTAAGAATTCCCCAAGTCTTTTTTTTTTTAGACCAAGGGTAGTCTTGACTCTCCCATTGGAAATGCTCCCTTAAGGTATGAAGGGTTTTTCCCAAAGGAAAAATCCTCTGAGGAGAGCTTGAAGGGATTGAGTTCTCTGCATCAGAATCCTCGTAAGTACAGAGGGGTTGCACGTCTTCATATTCAAATGCATCAGAGTCATCTGACTCTTGTTCAGACAAAACTACAAGGGACAGATCCCTTCCTTTTGGAAGGGGTAGCTTGGCTTCCCCTGATCGGCATGATAAGGTCTTTTGCCATTTTAAGCACATAAGACCGAGGCAAGGAAGCAGGTGCCTGAGATTGGGTCATTTGTTTCTTGGGTGGTGTTCGTACCCTGGGCCTAAGAAACTCAGTCATTTTCGAAAGAACGGTAGTTGCGAAAGAAGACGTCAGTTTGTCAAGAATTGGTAGTGCGAAGGACTTCCTTGGAAGCTGGTGCCTGCTCAGCAGCTCCAGACCCATCCAAGGTACAGATGACTGCAGGATTCGTAGTCGAAGAGTTTTGAGGCATACCAGACTCTGAAAGGGTCTCAGTAGTGGCCTGCGAATCAACAGAAGTGGGCATCAGGGGCTGCAAAAGCGCCTCACTGAGGATCGGATAACTGACAACTAGCTTAATGGAAGCATCGTCGGTAGGTCTGGACCTCTGCGGTAGGTCTCTGTCTTTATCTTTACATTTTTTTTTTTTGGAAGATCTGCTGGCGGATGGCTTATCAAAACCATATCGGAATTCGAGGACTGTAAGCGAAAATATCTGGCTACAATAAGCGCCTGATGGCTGACAGTTCTGGCGTTGAACAAAGCACAGAATTGACAACAGGGGATGTCATGGTCTGAGCCTAAACAAGTGACGCAGTAAGAATGAAAGTCTCAATGTGGTATTTGCTTTCCACAGGTGAGACAATTAACTTTTTCTGACATCAGTTAGTCCAAGAAAAAAGGATCCCCAATGGGGTACATAGCTTTAGAAAACTTTCAACTTCAATTCGGTAGACAAAACTCAGGTAGTGGCCAACCGGCACTCGTGTGAACTGCTTCTGCTTCGGGCTCCACGGCAAGAAAGACTGATGTCATGGCATCAGCTGCCTTACTTTATACTACTGATGACCTAACGTTAGTCCTGAAACGACAGCAACCGAAGCAGAAATACTGAACCTCTGGTATTTGGGTGGGCCCAAGGCTACGCTGGTAGGGATAACCCAAATGTGATGACTGCAACAGTGAAACACGAAGGACATCCTCAGCTACCTGTGAACATCAAGGGAATCGAGCACTCTCTCACTGTCATTCTGTGGCGAGGTGAAGAAGGTGGAAAAATGAATAGATTGGTTGAGGGACAGTTCATTGACCACTTTGGGGATGAATGAGAGGTTAGCATGAAGAGAAACCATGTCCCTGTGAAAGATAGTGTAGAGTGGAGTACCTATGAGTGCTTGCAGCTCACAGACTCTTCTAGCTGAAGTGAGGGCTACTAACAAAGTAGTCTTTCAGCTACACATCTTTAAAGTGGCAGAAGCTGCAGGTTCAAAAGGGGCAATGGCAAGTTTCTCCACAACAAAGTTCAGGTCCCACGGAGGAGGGCTAGATTTCCTTGGTGGTCTGACGTGGAGACCCGCCTTAAGAAAAAGTTTCACCTCTAGTCTTGATAATAGGGGTGGATCAATGGATAAGCAGGCTGAAATGGCTGCCAAATAGACTTTCACTAAAGAGTATGAAAGTTCTGATTTTAGCAGCTCACACACGTAGGCTAGAACTAGACGGACATCCACTTGGAAAACACCAGCTGGAGAACCTTTTCCATTTTGATAAGTAAACTCTCCTGGTAGTAGGCTTCCTGGCCTCCTGCAGGACAGATAGCAAGTCCTCAGGAAAACGTTCCTGAAAGGGATCACAAGTTAATCACACACAGGGTTAAGCGGAGGGTTTTTGGATGAGGATGGATAAGGGATCCCTTCTGTTGCGTGAGAAGGTCCACCTTCTGAGGCAACTTGTGGTGATTGCCCTTTGCAAGAGATAGAAGGGGGAATCAATGCTGCCTTGGCCAATAGGGGGTCACCAGCACGATTTTTGGTTTGTCCTGTTGAATTTTCAGTAGGACCATCTGGATGAGAGGGAAGGGGAGAAATAAGTAAAGAAAAGGCCCTTCCAAGAGATTGAAAAGGCATCCACCTTCCACATTAGTGGGGAGGGGGAGCCTGGAGCAGAATAGCGCTAGTTGTCTGTTCTGAGGGGAGGCAAACAGATCTATCTGTGGGGTGCCCCACTGATGGACAATGTCTAAAACATCCCTGTGCAACATCCATTCATGATGCTGACAAAATGATCTGCTGAGGGCATCTGCCTCTGTCTTGTGAGGGGATGTAGACCACCTGCAGTGTTACACTGTACTGAGTGGCCAACTCCCATGTCTGTATTGCTAGCCTGCAAAATAAGTAGGATCTGGTCCCCCCACTGCTTGTTGATTTACCACATCACTGTGGTGTTGTCTGTGAAAACTTAAAGGGGACCAGGTTGAATGAGCAGGAGGAAGGTCTTTAAAGCTGGAAGGAAAGCAGTCATTTCCCTTACATGGATGTTTTTTATCTGTTAGGAGGGCTCCCATTAAGCCTGTACCTTGAGACCGTTCATAGCGGTCCCCCATCCCTGGTCTGAGGCATCTGTGTGCATGAACTGGACTGGCTTGGTGGGGTGCAGAGGGATGCCTGGGTTCTGGCCTATTTGCTGGATCCATCACCTCAACTCTTTCTTCAGGCAGGGCACCTGAAAATCCAGGGGGTGATTTGTGTTGTGACCAGACATATTTCAAGTACCACTGGAACTTCCAGATGTGCAACCTGGGAAGGAGAAGCATATGAAAATTAGCTGCCATGAAGACCAGAAGACAGAGAAAATCCCGGGCAGAGATGTGGGTGACTAGAAGTAGGTCTTGGAAGAAGCTGGTTAGAGATGTGACCTTATCTTGTGGGAGGAAAGCCTTCATCAAATCAGTCCTTATTTTGGAGCCCAAGAACTGGTCTTGGGATAGAGTGAGGGAGGACTTCAGTAGGTTGAGAGTAAACCCCAGACTTCTTAGGAGAGACATTGTGAATTGCAAGTGTACCTGAAGAGTACTTGGCTATTTTGCTAGGATGATAATGTCGGCAGGTAAGGGTAAAATCTGTATGCCCTTTGTTCGGCAGTAGGCTACTGCTGGAGCTAGACACTGAAGACCCTTGGTGCTGTAGACAAACCAAAGGGCAAGCTAGTATATTGACAGTGGGAGGACGGCACAGGAAAGCACAGAAATCTCCTGAAGTCTGGGTGGAAGGGGATATAGCGGTATGCCTCCTTCAAGTCCAAAGTGGCCATGAAGGCACTGGGTGTCAGCAGTGGAAGATGGGTTTGAAGGAATAGCATGTGGAAAGAAGGTACATGCAGGAAGGGTTTAACAGGGACAGGTCCAGTATAGGCCTCCAAGCATCCTCCTTTTTTGGGACCAGGAAGAGCCTGGAGTAAAACCCTTGACCCTCTTGCTCTACTGGAACCCTCTATATGGTGCCCTGTGATAGTAAATCCTGGATGACTTGTGGTATCAGGTGGATCTGATTTTTTGGAAGTAGGGGGTATGCCTTTTGGTAAAGGTTTTTCCTGCCAGGTCATAACGTACCCTTTTTCCACTACTGATAATGCCCATTGATCTGAGGTAACATGTTGTCATAGGAGAGACAGTGAGAGAGGCGGGGAGAAGGTGGACAGGATGTAGGCAGTCACACATCGTTCAGTCTGTTTGGAAAGGACTGCCTGGGGGGAGATTGTGAGGAAGTAGTCCTATGGGACGTGGGTTTCATAGCTCCTTTCCTGTGTTTTGATGAAGTGGAAGGAGTAGGTGCCTTCCTAACAAAGCTGGGTTTGGCAGGGTAGATCCTGTAGAATTTTAGAACTAGGGAAACCAATAAATGCTTCAGGTCCTGCAGTTCCTTGCTTTTTTCCTGCAAACTTTTGAATAGTTCAGCAGATTCCCCGCCAAAGAGGAACTTATTGTCCATGGGATCATCCAAGATCTTATTCCTGAAGTCATCAGGGAGGGGTTGAAGTCTGAGCCAGGAGTACCTGCATAATACAGAAGCAAAAGCGACTGATCTGGCTGAGGCTTCAGCAGCATCATAGCTGCATCTTATAGAATGCCTGGCTACCTGTCCTGCTAAGGAAAGCTTAGCAGCAACCTGGGGCTTTGTAGGGGAGTCAGGCAAGGAAAAGAGCAATGTAGCTGCATGGGAGACTATATCTAGACCATACTTTACCACGTGTGTCTGGTAATTAATGTCCCTAAAGGCCAGGGTGGAGGAAGTATAGATCTTTTTTCCCAGTCTGTATATCACTTTACTATCTTTGTCTGATGGCAGGAGGGACGAGGAAGGTATCTACCTGGATTACATGTCTGGTGCCACTGCAATGACAGCAGGGTCTGCCATGGGTGGCTTGATATGGTACTTTTGATCATCAGGGATTTCATAGAACCTATCTGGATTTTAGGGGCTGGAGGTTGGGATTTAGATTTTCCAGGTAAGCTGGAACAACAGGTGGAATAGCAGAGGGAGAGGGAAACTATCTAGAGGAGCTCAAAGTACCTTTTTTGTACCCCAGTCATTTGTGTGGCATCCCACTTGAAGTATTCTATCATTCTGGAGATAGTCTCCCCAAAGGTGATGTCTTCAGGTGGGGAGTCTTTATCTGGAGAACAATACTCCAGGGGAGAGGCCAGCTGAGAAGTGTAAGTGAGCGACTTATCAGAGGAGGAAGAGTCTTCCTCCAAATGAGGAAGGGGGATGAAACTGGCAGAGCAGGCCTAGAGCTGAGGGTACGCAAAACAGGATTATATGGGGCTGAGGGCCATAAAGGCCTGAAACAGGGACTGTGAGAGTTTGCCAGTCTGGTTGGTCTTCCAGTGGGGTAGAGAAATACCTCGTTTTTTGTTTTCGCTATAGAGAAGGAGACTTGGAAATTGTTTGAGAAGCTTAAGGCCTAGAATCAGTTGTCCAACCTGTGGCCATGGAGCCCTGTTCTGAAACCGAAGGCGGACGTCCAGTCAAGCCAGATTATCCCTTGACATTGGCAGATGCTGACATTGCAGAAACCTCTGCAGACATGCCAACTAGAGAGGTTAGGGTGGCTTCTGACATGGTACCTGACAAAGTCGCCAATTCTTCCGGATGTCCATCAGCCCCTAGACCAGTAGCTGGCGGAATGTCCGATGTCGGACGCGCAGCAGTAGTAGACCTAGTAACCTTGGCCTTCTTTTTTGGTGGCTCCACCTTAATGGCCGGTTCAGTATCCATGCTAAGGGCCATGCGTTTAAGACGTTGGTTCTCTACAAATAATTTAAGGGCTGCCAGATGACTGTGTAGGGTCTTCAGGGCAAACGACTTGACAGATATTACACGTCATAGGATTATGGAACTGGCCTAAGCAGAAAAGGCAGAGCTTGTGAGAATCTTTGTGAGGAATTTGCCAACTGCACTTAGATTTTCCCTTCCTTGATGACATCGGCTATAAAAAGCACAACAGCAATCTAAGTCCATAATAAAAATAAAGATTTTCTAATGAAATACTTATCTGTATAGTCTTCTGAAGCGTGCAGCAGAACAAAGCAAGCAGACTTTCAACTGTGGCAGATAAATTCTGAGGTCTGTGCATGCAGATGTCACATTGATAGCCCATGGTTTATGGCCTTGCGTGTAACGTCCCATGCAGCTGACAGCAACCAGGCTTAAGCTTTGATAGAGGGGCCGGAAGTTTGGATTGCCTGAAACGGAGGATCCCACATGTGAGACTACTGCAACACGAGAATAGAACATCCAGTGCTGTCTTGTCCAAAAGGGCGTCACCCGCAATATTTTTGGTTTGTCCTGCTGAATTTTCATAAGGACTTTCTGTAGTAGTGGGAAGAGGGGGAAAGCGTATAGAAACATCCCCTTCCAAGAGATAGAAAAGGCACCGGTTGCCCTCGCTATGGGGCTGGGAGCCCTGGTATAGAATTGTGGAAGTTGCCTGTTCAGAGGGGGAGGCAAACAGTTCTATCTGTGGTGTACCCTACCTGTAGACTATGTCCACAAATACATCCCTGTGCAGCATTCATTTGTAGGATTGTAACAGGGAACTGCTTAAGGTGCCTGCCTGTGTGTTGTGAGCTGAGGGTATATAGATGGCCTGCAGAGCTGCTCCATGCCGGTCTGGAGTGCAAGTCTGCATAGCAAGTAAGATCTTGTTGCCCCCAATTGTTCACATAACAAAAAAAAATAATGTTGTCTGTGAACAGTTTCAAAGGTCCTTGCTTCAGGACATGTTGGAAGGTTCTCAAAACAAAGATGAGAGCTCTCATCTCTCTGTCGTTATGTTCCACCTTGGAGGGGCCTGTCCATGTGCCTTGCATCTTCAAGCTGCCCATAGCAGCTCCCAAACCCAGATCTGAAGCATCTGTGTACATTTCCTATACTAGTGCTAGTGGTTGCAAGGGAAGCTCTGCATTCCTAGAGACTTGATCAACCCACTAAAGGATCTCCTTCCTTAAGCATGCCAGGAAAGAAATGGTGTTGTCCAGCAAGTGAGAGTGTCGGGTCCATGTTGACCTCAGATACCACTGAAACTTTCTCATGTAGAGTCTTGCCAGTGGCAGCATAGGGACTGTGGAAGCCATGTTCTCCAAGTCTGAGGTATTCTTTTGCTGTCATTGCAGGAGGGGTGTGAATTACAGACAGCAGATATTCCTTTAGACTTTCCACCTTCTGGGGTGGGAGAAACACCATCATGTCTGTTCTGATTCTGCACCCCAGGAAGACCTGGTCCTGGGAGGGGTTTAGACTGGATTTAGGGAAGTTGACTGTGAAGCCCAGAGACTGCAGAACAGAAATGACTGTCTGGAGAAGGGTCTTGGAGGGTATTGTAGCAGTCTGCCTGGATCAGGAGGTCATCTAGGTAAGCAAAGATGTGTATCTCTAGAACCCTGCAGTAAGTTACCACTGGATCCAGGCACTTGGTGAATACCATTTGAGCAGTAGATAGTCCAAAGGGTAAAGCAGGGAAATGAAAATGTGAGAAACACACAGAAAAGCATAGTACTTCCTGTATTTGGGCCTGATGGGTATATATAGGTAAGCATCTTTGATGTCCAAAGTGGTCATAAATGCCTGAGGCATTATCAGTGGGAAAAGAGTTTCAAGGGTAAGCATGCGGAAGGTGGATACTAGAACAAAGAGGCTGAAGTGTGGGAGGTCCAGTATGGGTCTCCATGGGCCATTCTTTATTGGGGCTGGAGTAAAAGCCCCTTCGCTTTTCTGGGCCTGGAACTGGCTGAATAGTTCCTTGAGAAAGAAGACTGTCCAAAACAGGCTGAAATAGGGGCACAGTTGGTCCTTTGGTGGCTGAGGGATGCCTCTGAAAACATGAGGAATGACCCAGGTTATGAAATAAAGTACAATTGTGCACACTTACCATAAATGTAGATGTTAGAGTGTATTCACTGTTGCATTACCATTTACCTCTCTTCTCTAAATCCAGAGCTGGCTTTGCCACTGCTGTCCTGCAGGGCCTTATAGCTGCTCCTAATGCTGTATAAATCCATCCTCCCAACCAACGCTTTGGGATTCTACTCAAGTGGAATTACTGCAACAGTGAAACACGAAGAACACAGTACAGTTGTGTACACTTACCACAAATGTAGATGTTCGAGTGTATTCACTGTTGCAGTCCTGGCTACCCACCTGCCAGCCCCCTGTTTTTCTTTTACTATACCTCTACTTTCTTTTACTATGCTTAAAAGCCTTTATGGGTGTATTTTCTTTTGTTTGGAGGTATATTTTTTGGGTTTTAAATTATAGACTTTATATATATATATATATATATATATATATATATATATATATATATATATATATATATATATATATAGATATATAGATATATATATATATATATATGTGTGTGTGTGTATTTTTTTTTTTTTGCTCCCCATTTGGGGGGCACCTGACATCTGGGGCAAGAAAAACTGATGTAATGGCGTTGGCTGCATGTTTTATACCCCTGACGACCTGACGTCATGGAAGAAGGGACAGCAACCGATGCAGGACCAAAGACTTTGTTCATCAGGCCGATTGAGGGCAACCTGCCAGCAGATTACCCAAATGTATTAACTGCAACAGTGAAACACAAAGAAAATCCTTTTTCTTTGACAGACAAAACCCACTTGTCTCAGGTGATGCTTTCCCAGAAAGGGAGAGAATATCTGGGAAAGCAAAATGTGGCCTGGAGGGGGAGGAAGAGGAGGCAGGTAGTCATTGACTTCCTGTCATGTCCTGAAAGTGAGGTTTCTGGGTTGGTGTCTGGGCAGGCCTGAGAGTCTGCTCCTTTCTGGAACTCTTTCTGCTCCTAGCAGGAGAAGGAGAAGCAGAGTGCTTTCTAATAAACTGGGTCTTCGATGAGTAATTCTATGAAATTTGGGATCAGGCGACACACACGTTTTAGGTCCAAGTTATTTTCCTTTTTGTTGCAGGGTTTTTAAAAGTTCTGCCACTCGGATGCCAAACAAGGCTGAATTGTCTAGTGGGGCATCTAAAAATTTAGCCCCAATGTCATCAGGAAGGGGTTGCAACCTCAACCAAGAGGTACCTCCTGAGTACTGAGGCAGAAGTTGCAGATCTGGCCGAAGCCTCAGCAGCATCATAACTGCATTTGATTGAATATCTTGTCACCTGTAAGGACAAGGAGATCAGACTAGAAATTTAGGATTTTGTGGCCAAATCAGGGAAGCCATCCAAAAGCTTAGAAGTCTAAGAAAAAACTGGACGTGTGTCTAGTAGTTGATGGCCCTAAAGGCCAGAGTTGCTTAAGTATACACCTTCCGGACAATCCTCTCCATTGTTTTGCTGTTCTTAACAGAAGGGAGGACAGAGGTGGGCGGTAGTAGTCGGATGGTTTGTCTGCAGAGATAGAAATGGTACCAGGATCTGCAGCAGGACAGTTAAGAAATTTTGCCCCTTCAGGATCCTTATAAATCTGGTCAGGTCTTCTAGGAGCAGGAAGTTGGGAATCAGGATTTTTAGAAGCTGCAGAAAAAGCATCTAAAAAGGCAGGCAGGACTGGGAGAATTGCAGAAGGTGCAGGAGTGTCCATTTGTAGGAGTTCAAAATATCTCTTTTGGACTTCAGTCATTTCTGTAGAGTCCCATTTAAAGAATTCTCTCATCCAAGAGACTGTTTCTCCAAAGGTCAGGTCCTCTCCAGGGGAGTCTTGCTAAGCAGAGTCCTCCTCAGGGGATGCATAACCTAAGGGAGAAGGCATTTGAGAGGCATAAGACAAGGAATCCTCAGAAGAAGAATCTGAGGATTCTTCGGCCTCCAATGTGAGAGGTTCCATAGTCTGGGGCCTAGGGTTAACAACACATGGAGAAGCCATGGGAGAAACAGCCAAGGAAGGCCTAAGGTCCATAAAAGCATTAAACAAGCCTTGAGAGAAGGCTTGCCAATCAGGCAAGCGCCCATTAGGTGTACAGATATGCTCAGTGTTTTGTTTATTCTTCAAGGAAGACACAAGCCTAAAGGGTGTATGGCCTAAGGAGGGCCTAGTCTGAGGAGCTACAGAAGTGGAGGAAAGACCGGTCTGGATGTCCACAGCAAGATGAGGTTCTCCCTCACTGTCAGCATCAGACGTCTGCATAACCTCCGCAGATGTGCTTTCCAAAGTTGGTTGTGCGGCCTCCGAAACTGTATCTGCTATACCTGAGTTGGCTACGTCTGTACGTTCCTCCAGGCAAACCTCGGCCACAGGGGGAACGTCTGTTGGAAGAGGTGCAGTGGTAGTTTCAGGCCTAGAAACTCTGGCTTTCTTTTTCGGTGGCTTGGCGGTATATCCGGATGGCCATTCCATCCCAAGAGCCAGACGTTTAAGTCTTTGATTTTCCAAGTAAATGTTAAGGGTGTGCAGATGGCTGCAAAAGGTCTTCAAGACAAAGGCTTGACAAATGTTGCAGGCCTTATGGTCATGACTGGGCCCTAGGCAAAAGAGAGACAGGTCGTGAGCATCCTTTATGAGGGATCTGACATCCACACCTACACTTTCCCTTTCTGGATGACATCAACCTGGGCAGGCCTGTGGTAACCAAGAAAATAATCAGAAAAAATGCCCAATGGGGTACTTAACTTTAATCGCAGGATCCGATGGCAGGATGAGCTGATGTTTGACTGGCGACAGAGAAGTTCTGAGGAAGGTATATGCAGATGTCACTTATGACCCACATTCCCTACAGCAAATGTCAGATGTCCCACTTACCTTGCAGTGACTAAAGCTTTTGTATTCTGGCCGGACGTTCAAGTTGCTAGGCGGACGGTAACACAAAGGTTAAGAATATTGCAACATAAAAACAGAAGGACGTCGAAAGTTATGTACTCACCATATAGATCCTGATGTCCTATTATAGTCTGGTTCAACTGTTGGGACTCTCATCTGGTCTTGGCACCTTTAAACCATAGGCTCCAGGGCTCAGACTACTCCCTTATCATTGTGTGATAATGTGGGAGGTGTGGACAATGTCCTTATATATTGGACACTGATTCCATTAGTGTCAGGATCAGCTTTTTTTTTGAGACAAAAGTATAAGTTTTTGAGACAGAAGTATAAGATCTTGTTTCTCCCTGTTTGTTGACATACCAAACTACTGATATGCTGACCATGTGAAATCACACCTACTGGCACAGAGCCCTGAAATGCCTGAACACAAGTAGGACTGCTCTTTTCCAGGATGTTGACATGAAGGTTGGTATGTAAAGGTTTCCAAGTTCCTTCAACAGTCTTCTCTTCGCAATGCCTCCCCCCACCCTAAAAGGGAAGAATCCATAGTAACCATAGCTATAGAAGCTGAAAGAAAGAATTGACACCCTAACAACACTATGTATGTGATCCGCCATCTGATTGGAGTTGGGGTGCTGAAAGGCTGATAATGCTGGCACCACTGGATTGCCAGAGTCCATGGAAGACTTCTCAGGTGAAATCTGGAAAAAGAGGTGAAGGTAATCAAAAAAGCCATATGCCCTAGAAGTTTCAGAATTAGTTTCACTTGAGGTGATGGATGAAACAATACTTGGGTTTGCCAAATGGAAAGAATCCTGGGCTGTGGTAAGGTGGCTATTTGAGTTGTATCCAGATGGCACCAATGAATTCTATGGACTGACTTGGACTCAGTTTGCTCTCTATCAGGTTGTGTGACCTTCAAGTTGTGAAGCAAAGGTCCTTCTGCTGGATTAACAGATCCCTGGTTGGAGTGGTTAGAGCCAATCATCCAAGTATAGAACCCCAGGAGTCTGAAATAGGCTGTTACTACTGCCATGCATCTGGTAAACCCCAGTTGGCTGTGGCGAGTCCAAAGGTCAGAGCTCTGAATTGAAAGTGATTGGTGCCCAGCCTAAAATGAAGGCACCTCTTTGGATTGTCAGTTTATCTTTACATGACAGGAGGCATCCCAGAGATCTAGTCAGCACATCCAGTCATCCTTCCTGAGCAGAGTTAAAATGGACCAAACCATGACCACTCAGAATGTTGTCTGTTTCAAACCTGATTTAGATGACTTGGGTCCAGAATAGGCCTCATGTCCCCTGTCTTCTTTGGAATTAAAAAAAAAATGTGGAGTAGACCTCCAGATCCTATCTGGTCTGGTGGGACCTGCTGAATGGCCCTTTTTTCCAATAGCTTTTTGACTTCAGCTGTTGCAGATTCCATTTGTTGGGATGGCACTAAGGGAACCCTTGTTTTATTTGAAGAGGGGAGAGAAATGGAATGGTGTATACTCTGTTTATTATCCTCAATACCTAATGGTCTTAAGTGATTGCTCACCAGGCTTGAGGGTGTAGGGATAAGCACCCATGACTTCATCCAGAGTGAGGCAGTCGGACAACCCTTCATGAGCAAGGGAGTGGTATATATTGCAACCTGTATGGTATGTGAGGGGTACTATGTGGGGAAGTCAATCAGAGCCATCAGACAAAGAATATATCAACACAACTATGATATACTGAAAAACACCTGGGTCTACGAGGGGGGCCCGATGATGACTTCCTTGAATATTTAGAGCTCAAGTGGCAGATTAAATTAAATGCATGTCAACCACCTGGGCTCAATGACAAGTTATCCATTAGTTCTGTATTAAAACTAAAATCAGCTTTTTTATGTGATTTTATTCAAGATCTATGTTTCAAATCATACTTCAATACACAATACATGAATGTCTATGTGGTTGGTAGGTGGCAATTGGTGTGCTGTAGTGGGCAGTTACTGTGATTATGTGTACTGTCTTTTTAAACTGCTTATTTATTTTACAGGAAATGAGGTCTGCTTTGTCAACCAATGGCCGTAAGGGTTAGGGTATTTAAATATGGCATTTTCTGTATGTTCTTGTTCTGATGAAGTCTTATGATTTTGACGAAAGCACTTAACTTTTTTCAATAAATTTTCTGGATTTAGTGCTGCAGTGTTCCTTTGGTGATCCTCTTCATATATTTTTACTTGCCTTTGTCAAATGAGATGTTGGTTACTTGATTAAAGATAAACGTAATTTGTCATAAATACATGTAATACAATTTAACAGCCATCTTGAAAGAGTGACCTTGGAAACATCATACCCTGGTATAGCTTTGGATAATGCAATAAATAATTTATCTGAATTCCTGAAGTCTTTAGTTCTGTACAGGCAGAACCTAGGTTGTCTGAACATCAAGAAAATGCAAAGTATTTTCTCCTTTATTTGAAAACTTCAGAAAAAAAACAGTAGATTACTGGACTGGTATATATTTGATTCAGATTCCTTGCTTGGAATAAAAGAGATTCGATTTTAGAAAAAAATGTCTTTGTGGGGGTGGGGGGGCAGATGTGGTGGTTTGCATGACAGGGCTTGCCATTCTGAAATTCTCTTTGCAGAAGTAACTGCCACCAAAACATAGTCTTCCAAATTAAAAACTAAGTTTACAGAAGCGGATGGCTCAAAAGATGGTTGTGTAAGGGCTTGAAGCATCACAGTAATATCCCAAGGAGGAAATGCGTCCCTTACAGAGCTTTCCAGACCTTCAAAGAGTCTCATTGTGCCTTATGTGAAAATTAGGGATGGCTGTGAGCTTGTACTTAAAAGGTTCAAGCTTTTTCACAATCAAAGAATAATTTGGACAAAAACTCTACAATGATGGAAGGAAAGGGTGCATAAAAAGGGTCTAGATGCTTTCCTGTAGCCCAAAAGGAAAATCTTTTCCATTTACTTTGATACACCTTCCTGGTGCTGGGCTTCTGTGAAGTTTAAGGATATGTGTGACCTTGTCTGAAAACCTGGCATCTATGGCGATCATTAAAATTGGAGGAAGCAAGCCATTAATTTTAAGATAAATGGGTTCATTAGAGGATGCCCAGACGGATGGGACAGAAAATCTGGGCTGCAGGCCACTGTCCAAGGAGGACATACGAGTTGAAGCCAAAGATACAGGAACCAGACTTGTACAGACCAATACGGTGCACTGAAGATTACTTTCACCTTGCACCTTCTGCCCTTCTGAATGAATTTTGCAGTCAATGGAAAAGGGAGACGGGCATAAAAGAGACTCGGTGGCCAACTGTGGATAAAAATGCCCCTCGGCGATGGACTCTGAGCAGGGATTAGGTCAAAGTAACTGCTGCATTTGTTGTTTAGGTCAGATGCAAACAGGATGCAAGAAGGTTGTCCCCAGCAGTGGAAGATTTAGTTTGCCACTGTCTGACTGATGAACCATTCGTGAGGCAAAAAAAATGGTTCTAATTAACCTGTCCACCACTACGCTGGAATCCCCTGGGATACGCATTGGCAAAAGAAATTGATGGGAAGATATCATCCACTGCCATTCTCTCATAGCTTTTTGAGACAAAAGTATAAGTTTTTGAGACAAAAGTATAAGATCTTGTTTCTCCCTGTTTGTTGACATACCAAACTACTGATATGCTGACCATGTGAAATCACACCTACTGGCACAGAGCCCTGAAATGCCTGAACACAAGTAGGACTGCTCTTTTCCAGGATGTTGACATGAAGGTTGGTATGTAAAGGTTTCCAAGTTCCTTCAACAGTCTTCTCTTCGCAATGCCTCCCCCCACCCTAAAAGGGAAGAATCCATAGTAACCATAGCTATAGAAGCTGAAAGAAAGAATGGACACCCTAACAACACTATGTATGTGATCCGCCATCTGATTGGAGTTGGGGTGCTGAAAGGCTGATAATGCTGGCACCACTGGATTGCCAGAGTCCATGGAAGACTTCTCAGGTGAAATCTGGAAAAAGAGGTGAAGGTAATCAAAAAAGCCATATGCCCTAGAAGTTTCAGAATTAGTTTCACTTGAGGTGATGGATGAAACAATACTTGGGTTTGCCAAATGGAAAGAATCCTGGGCTGTGGTAAGGTGGCTATTTGAGTTGTATCCAGATGGCACCAATGAATTCTATGGACTGACTTGGACTCAGTTTGCTCTCTATCAGGTTGTGTGACCTTCAAGTTGTGAAGCAAAAGGTCCTTCTGCTGGATTAACAGATCCCTGGTTGGAGTGGTTAGGAGCCAATCATCCAAGTATAGAACCCCAGGAGTCTGAAATAGGCTGTTACTACTGCCATGCATCTGGTAAACCCCCAGTTGGCTGTGGCGAGTCCAAAGGTCAGAGCTCTGAATTGAAAGTGATTGGTGCCCAGCCTAAAATGAAGGCACCTCTTTGGATTGTCAGTTTATCTTTACATGACAGGAGGCATCCCAGAGATCTAGTCAGCACATCCAGTCATCCTTCCTGAGCAGAGTTAAAATGGACCAAACCATGACCACTCAGAATGTTGTCTGTTTCAAACCTGATTTAGATGACTTGGGTCCAGAATAGGCCTCATGTCCCCTGTCTTCTTTGGAATTAAAAAAAAAATGTGGAGTAGACCTCCAGATCCTATCTGGTCTGGTGGGACCTGCTGAATGGCCCTTTTTTCCAATAGCTTTTTGACTTCAGCTGTTGCAGATTCCATTTGTTGGGATGGCACTAAGGGAACCCTTGTTTTATTTGAAGAGGGGAGAGAAATGGAATGGTGTATACTCTGTTTATTATCCTCAATACCTAATGGTCTTAAGTGATTGCTCACCAGGCTTGAGGGTGTAGGGATAAGCACCCATGACTTCATCCAGAGTGAGGCAGTCGGACAACCCTTCATGAGCAATGAAAAGATTTCTCAGAGAAGGGACTAAGAAATGTAGGAGTTCTGTACTTATCACAGCTTGTATGGTATCTGTGTTGCCCAATTTAATTCCTCTTCACAGATGGTTCATAGGATCCAACATCAGATATGATCAGGCCATTCCAAAAGACTGATGCTTCAAGTCTCGAGCTCCTTCCCCTCCCATAATGCCCTGCATTTCTCCTTACTCCTCAGATTGAGTTTACTGCCCAAGAAAAGAGAAGAGAAAAGTATAGAAACAATTTACAAACACAAATATACCACCCTTAATCTGGAGCTCAAATCAGTAACCTGCAGAGCTCAGAATCCTTCAGACACCTCTAGACTATCTGGAAGGGGTAAGGTCAGGTGGGATGTGAGGAAAAATTAAAAGTACCGTTGTGTACACTTGCAATAAATGTACATGTTCGAGTGTATTCACTGTTGTAGTCATCCCACTTGGGTTATCTGCATGCAGATAGCCCCCAGTCGGCCCGAATACCAGAGACTTATTATTTCTGCATCGGATGCTGTCGCTACAGGACTGACATCCAGTCGTCAGGGGGTATAAAAACAGGCAGCTGACGCCATTACATCAGTTTTTCTTGCACCATATGTTAGGAGCCCCCCCAAATAGGGAGCTAGGTTATGGTGGGAAAAGCACCACCAGTAAAAAGTAAATACCAATGCCAATACCCCAGAAGGGGTTAGTAATAGCCATAAGACAGAGAGAGAAAACCAGGGGGCTGGAGGGAGGGAAACCAGGACTGCAACAGTGAATACTCTCGAACATCTACATTTATGGTAAGTGTACACAACTGTACTATGTTCTTCGTGTTTCACTGTTGCAGTCATCACACTTGGATGGATTTCACTGTTGCAGTCATCACACTTGGATGGATTCCCAAAGCTGAAGATGGGTGGAGGCAGTCAAGAAGAGTTAGGGCTGGCTAGAATGCCTTGCAAGACTGCTGTAGCAAATCCTGCCCTGGATTTGGAAAAGATAGGCAGGTGGTAATGCTTGGTGAAGGTGTGTACAGAACTCCAAGTAGCAGCCTCCAGGATGTCCCTGGTAGGGACTCCCTTGAGAAATGCTGCAGAGGTAGATGTTGCCCTAGTGGAATGTGTTCCGACCCCCTGAGAGGGTTGGATTCCCATGGTGCTTGTAGCAGAAATGGATGTAGTGTGCAATCCATTTGGAAATGGTTTTGAAATGGCCTTCCCTCTGCCCCTTTTGCAAAGCTGACTAGTAACTGGTCAGATTTTCTGAAGGGCTTAATCCTATCAAGGTAGAATCTGAGCTGTCTGTGCACGTCCAAGGAGTGCAGGATACTTCCCCCCTTATTTTGAAGATTAGGGAAGAAGGTTTGCAAATGGATGGATTGATTGAGTGCCACACTAGACACCAATTTAGGCATAAAGGAAGGGTTAGCCCTGAGGTTCATAGGTTGGTACTAGGCTATCGGCCCTAGAGCCTATACAAGCCTAGCCATAACAATTCCCTGGCTACTTCTTCCCACACTATTTACTTCCGTGGACCCCTGTCTAGCAAGGCGACTGACGTGATCTACGGGGTGAATTTCCTCTCTCCCATCCAATCATCAAGGTTCCTTTTTAAGAGGGCCAAAAAGGCGCTCACTTGACATGTATGGGCAGTCTATTCCAGAGTCTAGGGAGTCTCTGGGTAAGGAAACCTATCCCTTCAGCATGTTTTGTTCATTGTGATGACAAGGTTTAGATCCCTGGAGCATACGTCTCTGAGGGATTGGGATTTCTTTAAGTGTAGCATGTCCAGCAGCCCTGGGTTTGACATGGCCTTGTATGTTAAGCAGAGATTGCCTCTGAGTAGACTATATGCGACAGAGTATAGGTGGAGCTTTTTTTAGACTGTCAGCATAGGGCATCTGCTTTAGGCCCATGATTCTTTTAGTGAGGTATTTCTGTAGCCTTTCCAGTTGTTGCAGATGTCTTGAGAGGAACATACCAAACGGGGCGTTGTTACTCTATAATGGGTCTAATGAGGGATGAGTACAGTTGGACAATGACATCCTCTCTTCTGGATGAAAAGCCATTAGTGGTGAGGTGTGCCACATAGGATCTCCTGACTCTTGCGGCGATGTGGTTATCAAAGGTGAGACCACAGTCCACCTGTGTCCCGAAGTCTCTTATCACACTTTCTGTGTTTAGTGTACTGCCACCTATGTGGTAATTCATGGGTACATGTTTTTTTCCCAAAGGGGATAACTATACATTTCTTGGCATTGAGCTTGAGCCCATGGCTCAGGCACCAAGCATCTGTTTCTGTAAGGCTCTTTTGTTGAATATCCACATCTTTTGGAGATTCAATAATGGTTCCCAGTTTGCAGTCATCTGTGAATTTTGTTAGCCAGAGTCCCTCAGTGTTGGCGTGTACTTCACAGTAGATGCCAAACAGCGGTCCCAGGACTGAACCCTGATGTACTCCACTTGTCTGGAGCTGGATTTGGAGTCGGCTACTTTTACAGTGTGGGTTCTGTCAGTAAGCCAGTTGGCAACCTATTGAGTGACATAGGGATTAATGCCCAGCTTATTAAGTTTATCTATGATTCCAGAGTGAGGGATGGTGTCAAAGGCCTTGGTGAGGTCCAGCCAGGCTATGTGGACCACCTTACCCTTGTTCAAAGCTCTGGAGACTGATTCAAAGAAGTCAATCAGGTTCAGAAGACAAGATCAGCCCTTCACAATCCCAAACTGCATGGGGTCCAGTGTTTGAAGATTGCCAATGTCTCTGTTTACAAGTTCCATGATAATACGTTCCATGGCCTTGCAGATCAAGCTCGTCACACTGATGGGGCGGTAGTTCCCAGGATCCAAGGTGGATCCCCCCTTGTGGAGTGGGATAACTGTTGCTGTGTACCACTCAGTGGGCATGAAGCCTGAGGTGGGGCTATGATTAAGCATGACACTTGGGTGAGGTGCCAGTTCATTTTGTAGTTCATGTAGTACACAGCCTGAGATGTAATCTGGTCCCATGGATGCTGTTTTCTTAGCTTTGGCGAGTGCATTTTTTACCTGTGTGGCCGTTAATACCGGAATTTGGCAATCTTTCGGTATTGAGATGGGCCCTTTAGGGGGTGCGGGGAGGGGGGGGGGTTGAAGATTGCACTGAATCAAGTCTGCCAGGATATTGGCAATATCCTTGGGATCAGTATATTTAATGCCATTTTGTTACAGCTCAGAGCAGATCTGAGCATTGCCATTTAGATTCTTGACATAAATATAGAATGCTTTGTGGTTGTCTTTGGAATCTTTGGCAATTTTATTTTCTTAACTAGCTTTGGAGGATTTTGAGGGATCTCAGCTTCTTACGGAATAAGGGACTTTTTTGCATCCTGGGATTTTTCCACTTTTCTGCAACAGTTTCTTCCTTTTGTTGTAAAGTTTGTTTATGGCAAGGGACCATCGGATTGGCTTCCTGTTTTTGGAAGAGAGCGTCTTGGTTCTACTGGGGATGGCACAATTCATGCACGAGTGGATGTGCTCATACAGTGCCTTAGTGTAGGATTCAGCAGTCGAACTTTCAGTTCCCATCTGCATGTGTGTCATGAAGTTTGTAACTTCTGACTTGAGTAGCATGAAGTTGGCTTTGGAGAAGTTTTTTATGGAGGTTTCCTTACTGGGGGGTGGGGGTGGGATGTGGATGTCAAGAGTGATTAGCTTATGGTCAGACCTGACCAACGAGGGGGTTACCATAGGTGTGGAGCAACGATTTCCCATGTTGGTAATGACCAGGTCTAGGATACTGGAGCCCTGGTGGGACTAAGGATTAGATGATCCAGGGCGTTGGAATTTATGAATTCCAAGAACTGTTGGCCAAAGGTGTTGGCACACGAGTAGTTTTCCCAGTTAATGCAGGGTAGTTGAAATCACCAAGCATTAGGGTGTTTGGTTGTACCTTAATATTTTCCAGTATGTTTAGAAAGGTGTAGTGAGAATCTTGGGGCATGGTGGGGGATCTGTAGCAAGCTACAATTTGGACTGCAGTCTTTACCTAGTGTTAGTTGCACCTGGAGAATATCAGACGCATTGTGTTGGGCAACTAAGCCTGGTGTTGTGAATATCCTTTGTGAATATGGACACTCCTCCACCTTTAGTGTTTCGGTCATGGTTTGGTGTCCGAAAAGTGTGGTAAGAGTTGTAGCCTGGTATTGCAGGGGTGCTCTCTGGAGCCTTGAACCAGGTCTCAGTTACTGCACAGATATCAGTGTTCTCCATTTTTAGGAGTGCCTCGAGAGAGTGCATTTTGAGGTTTAGACTTCTAGCATTGAGTAGCATTACCTTCAGATTTTGCATGCTTGTACCAGTTACGGTGGTGGTTTTGTCCTTTGAATGTTGCCTAAAAAAGGCACTATAGGGGTAGCAAGAGCCTTAGCCAGTAACCTGAACCCTAAGGGCAATAGATGCAGACCATCTCTGGCAAAGCATCGAGGTCTGTCGATCATGTCATCCCAGGCAGACAGATACTGGATCCCCTTTGAATGACACCAGAAGCTTAGCCAATTGTTGAAGTCAATCATTTTGTCCTTATACTGTGGTATCATTCTGGGCGAAGGCAGGATGCTACTTAGGGCTAGGTCATACCTGCCTGGGCTACATGATCCAAGAGCTCTTCCACGTCTCTTTTCATGCAGTCCAGGGAGGTACGTCTAAAGTCATTCACTCCAACATGGACAATGACAGAGGCATATTTGTACTTGTTGTTCCCCTCTACTCGTCACTCATTAGACCCATTATAGAGTACAACGCCCCTTTTGGAATGTACCTCGCATGACATCTGCAGCAGCTGGAAAGCCCACAGAAGTACCTCACAAAGAGGATTACTGGCCTCAAACAAATGCCCTACAATGACCGCCTCAAAAAACTCCAGCTTTACTCCGTAGCATATTGCCTACTCCGAGGTGATCTCTGCCTAACATATAAAGCTATGTCACACTCAGAGCTGTTGGACATGCTACACCTAAAGAAATCCCAGTCCCTCCAAGCTACACACTCTAGGGAACTAAACCTTGTCACCACAATAAACAGGACACGCTGGAGGGATATATTCCTGTCCCAGAGACTTCCTATACTCTGGAACAAGCTATCCATCTATGTCAAGCAAAGTTCTTCATTAGCACTCTTCGAGAAAAATCTTGATGAGTGGATGGGAAATAGGAAATACACCCTGGGGATCACTTATTTGTCTCTGCTGGACATTGGCACAGGAAAATAACTTTCTTGGGTGGCGTAAATTATGGTACCTTGTTGGCTAGGCTTACGTAGGCCCTTGGGCCGAAAGCCTAGTACCTACCTATGAACCTATGTTGTGGAGTGACTTGGGTGCATGCGTTATGTGGCGGATCCTGGCATCAGACAGGCAGCTGACTAATTTTCTCCTTGTTCAGCCTGGTGAGTGGGACATCAGTGTGCCTGACTATAGAGTCATCTATGACTAAAGTGTCTGGTGCAATACCTTGCCTTAGGCGCTGTTGTTGGGTGGCACACTGGTGTTGTGAGCTATGTGACACTTTGGTTGTGATTGGTGTTTGTCTGCGCTTCAGCTTGGAGGCCCTTCTTGCTTGGGCAGGTTACTGTTAAGGGCCTCCACATACATGGGTTTAGTGTTATGTGTGGGTTTAGAAGGGTTATGCGTTGCTTGAAATGTAGTGCGGGTGTTAACCTTCTCCTCTTGACTGTCTAGCACAATCTTGGGTGGAGAGAGCTTTGCTTCCAGTTTGGCTATGTAAGTACATCTCTCGCAGGTTGTAGTGTTGGGTGGTAGGAGGATAATATTGTCTGTGTACATGAGGCAATTGCTGCACTGCCCCAGTATGCTCAGATTCACCAGGTTGGGAAGTGAAATCACCAGAAGCTGACCTTTGGACGAGCCTGGTTTGGTGCTTTTTTTTTTTGTGAAGTACAACAGCTGTTTTTCCTTACCTTAAGCAAGGTACTTTGCAATTATAGGCTGTTTAGTGCCTACAATTAATTTCTTCTTTTTAACAAGGAGAGTTGAGTGCTTGTATCAGTTTAAGACTTCCTAGTGCTTTCCAGCAAGTTTTAAAGCAAGTGCTAGTCACAGGGATGCGTAAGATGAAAAAAATGGTTTATCCTAAACACTACAGTGTGCACTAGAGGAGTTAGATGTTAAAGTAGGTAACTTAAGTTTTACCTGTCTAAAAAGTTAAGTTTTAGTGGAGAGTCACTATTTTTAAAACAGCAAGACAGACTGAAAGGGGGTGGTCACTTTTGTATTCTGTTACTATGGAATACAATAGGATGGCCAATAAATTTAAATAGTTGAAGGGGAGTGATTTCACAAAATGATAATTTTGTGCTTACTCACACAAGTCAGTAAAAACAGAGACAAAATGAGATATATGGTCAAATTAACATAAGGGGAAGGTAACTAGAAAGACAGTGGTGTTAAAGAACACTATAGTATCCGGGTGTGAAAAAAAATTTCACCCAACTCTCAAGAGACACATCTGTGGTGTATTTTCAAGTTTTAATATGCAGTTAAAAGCACAATACAAGTAAAACACAAGGTAAATAAAACAAATCACAGTATTCAAAATAGAAAAAGGCAATAAAGTAATGCAACAAATAAAAGCAAACTAACCTTTCCCTCACAGCAAAGTGTAGCAGAGTCTGGGTGAGCCTTTCTAGTAAAGCTCTGAAATGCTTTATTTTACCCCTTAAATAGAAGGTTTAGTTCCTAGCTCCACTCCCTCAGTTCACAGATGGAAACCCTGTAAAATAATGAAGGGTTCCACAGCCATCAGTGCTTGTAGCTCAAACAGTCTTCTAGCTGAAGTGATGGCTAGAAGCAAGGCTGTTTTCCAAGTTTCCAAGAGAGGAATTTTAACTCTGCTGATGCAGAATATTTAAAGTGGGGGGAGGGGGGAGCTTTTCCAGTACAAAGTTAAGGTCCCAGCAGTGGTGGGTGCTCTCCTTGGTGGCCTTAAGTTGTTTGCCCCTCTCAGGAACTGTTTGATAAGAGGGTGTGAGAAGAGAGACAGCTAAGTGTTGTAATGAGCAGAAATGGCTGAGGCATGTATCTTAATGGAGGAGGAGGACAGGCCTTTGTGGAGTAGATCTGCTAAGTAATTCAGGATAAGAGGCACAGAGGGCAGTGTTGTGTCCTCTCCTTTAGATTGAATCCATGAGCAGAACCTTTTCCACTTACCAGCATAGGATTTTCTTGTACTGGTTCTTCTGGCTTCAAGAATGATGTCCAGCATCTGTTTGCTTAAGGTCGCTGGGGGAGAATTCAAGGAATAACCAAGGCTGCAAGATTTAGGGTTTGCACTTGTGGATGCAGAATCAGTCCCTCCTGGTGAGAGAGGAGGGTTGGATTCTGGTGGAGGTTCCAGGATGTCACCGATGTCAGGCTGTGCAGGAGTGGGTACCAGTGCCGGTCGTGGCCTGTCCGGGACAATCAGAATTGTCCTTGGTCTGTCCTGTTTCATCTTGAGTAATACTCTTGAAAAGAGGGGCAGAGGGGGAAAGTCATAGATTGAGAGATTTACCCACTGAAAAGATAGGGCATCTGCTTTCCAGGTTCTGCTGTGAGGATTCCTAGTGCAGAATTTGCTGAGCTGGTGGTTGCAGGGGGAGGCAAAGAGATCCACCTCTGGGGTCCCCCATTTCTGGATCAGAAGGTTGAAGGTGCTGTGCTTCAATTGCCACTCATGTGGGTCTAGGAGATTTCTGCTCAAGTCATCTACCAGTAAGTTTTGTTTGCCTGGCAGGCACTGAGCTTGCAGATGGACTTAAATGTCCAAGGCCGTGTTCCACAGGGCCATGGTTAGCCTGCAGAGTGGGTAGGAATAAGTTCCTCCCTGCTTGTTGATGTACTGCATAACTGTGGTGTTGTCCATTTTTATTAGCAGTTGTCCTGGAAAAATTAGGGATCCGAAAGCTGTCAGGGTATTCTGTACAGCTAGCATCCCTTTTTGGTTGATATGCAGATACATTTGACTTGGGCTCCAGTGGCCCTGAATACTTATTCCGTCCATGTGTGACCCCCAGGCATTGTATGATGCATCTGTGGTTAGGGACTGGGTGGCTTGGGGTTGAGTAAATGGCAGTCCCTTGTTGTGGTTGCATGCTTCTGCCCACCAGAGGAACTCTGTCCTTAGACAGGGTATGATAGGAATGATGCTTTCCAGGTCCTGAGAATATTGACACCAATGACTTAAGTACCATTGGAGTTTCCTCATATGCACCGGTCCTGAGCGATAGACATACAGTTTTTTGCATTAAGGGCAAGCTTTCCTCGTAAAGCACAAGCAATTGGGCAGGGCTGGGGAGTGGAGTAAACAAGTCATTGTGAGCTTTTTCCTTAAGGAGGTGGCTTACACCTCCCTGCTGTAGGAGTGGGGGCACTCCATTGCTAAGATCTCTGCACACCCTGAGACTGAAGTATGGGTGGTCTGTTAACCCTGGGTCTGGTTTGAGAAGGCCTGGAGGGGGCTGGAAAGGACCAGTGTTTGGAAGGGCAATGCCTACTGAATCTAGGGGGTAACACTTGTAAGGATTCTTTAACAGTCTGCATAGACTTTTAGCTTTTTCCTCCATCTTTTTAAAAACCTCTTCTGCTTTGGTGCCAAACAAACAGTCCTTGTTCAAAGGAGCGTCTAGTAACTTTGACTTGACATGGTCTGCTCCTTCACCCAAGCATGTCTTTCAATACAGAGCCAGTGACAGCTGCCTGGCAAGATGCTTCTACGGCATCAAAGCAACACTGCAAAGTATGCTTACAGACTTGGCTTGCAGAGTGCATAAGCTCCTGCAATTCTTTATTTTCTGCACAGTCTGAAAAGGTTGCCACTTTTTGTTTAATAAGTTCCATAATATGTTGCTGGTACTTCAGCATGTGAAACTGACAATTCAATGCCCTAATAGCAAGATTTGCAGAGGTATATACCTTCTTACCCCATCTGTCCAAAGCTCCGGAATCCCTGTCCAAAGGGGTGGGATTCTTGGCTGTAGTAGCCTTGATACTTTAGGCTCCTGGGAAATTATCTTTGGGTCAGCAGTAGGATTCCTGAAAAAAATTTGTGAGCGTCAGGTACTCTTGTAGTACCTGTCTGGTTTCCTAGGGGCAGGAGGTGAAGTGTCAGGAGTAAGACTGGATTCCATAAAAACATCATCCACAACATCCAGGACAGGGGCTATTGCTAAGGGCCAGTGTTGAGGTAGCTCTAGAAATTCTCTGAGTCTGTTTTTGGAATGAGGATATTCTTGGCATTCCCAGTGGAAATGCTCTCGTAAGGTATGCAAGACTTCACCAAAAGAAAAATCCTCTGGAAGGGAGGCAGAGGGAATGGATTCCTCTGCATCTGAATCCTCATAAGCAGGTAAGGGCATGTCTTCATAATCAGAAATTTCAGAGTCAAAGGTACTCCTGGTGTGTAGAAGCTGAAGGGGACTGGACTCTGTCCCTTAGCAGGGGAAGGCGGACTTCCCCTAATCAGTATAATAAGGTCTTCAGCCATTCTAAGCATTTGTTTTTGTGGCATGGGAGCAGGTGCATGCGCTTTGTTCATCGGTTTTCTAGGCGCGGTGTGTACTCTGAGCCTAAGAAACTCGGTAGTTTTGGTTAAAGTCGGTTTGAGACCAACATCGGTTGAGCGAAAAACTGCCTCAGAAGCCGGTGCCTGCTCAGCGGGTCTGGACTCATCCAAGGTAAAGACATCCACAGATTCCATAGTTGAACAGTCTTGCGACATACAGGACTCTGAATGGATCTCTGCAGAGGCCTGCAAATCCATTGAAGCGGGCATCAGGGGCTGGAAAAGCACCTCACTGAGTTGTGGCGGACTGGTAACTAGCTTAACGGAAGCATCATTGGCAGTTTTGGACCTAAGCGGTCTGTCTCTGTCTTTACATTTTTTCGGAATATTGGTAGTCGGATGGCTTACCGAAAGTCATTTCAGAATATGGAGATCGACAGAGAAAGAATTTAGCAACTAAGAGCCCGACGACGAATGGTTCGGGTGTTAAATAAGGCAAAAAACGACAGCGATGGACATCGTGATTTGGGCCTAAACAGGTGACGCAGTAAGAATGAAAATCTCTGAGAGATATTTGCTTTCCACAGGCAAGACAACTGTTAACTTTTGTTGACATCGGTTAGAGCAAGAAAAAAGGATCCCCAACGGGGTACTCAGCTTTTCAAGGCTTCAGGATTATTCAATTCATAAACGAAATTCAGGTAGCGGCCAACTGGCACTTGCGAACTGCTTCTGCTTCAGGCTCCTCGGCAAGAAAGACTGAGGTAATGGCGTTGGCTGCTTGTTTTTATACCCCTGACGACCTGACATTAGACCTGGAGGGACCGCATCCGACGGAGAAATACTAAGTCTCTGGTATTCGGGCCAACTGAGGGCTACTTGCAGGCAGATAACCCAAGTGTGATGACTGCAACAGTGAAAAATGAAGAACATCTGGACAATACAGACACCAAGTGATGGTAAGTATATAACTCCTAAATGTGATGATGTCCATTTCATTCTTCCTCATGACTGGGTCAAACTCCCTAGCTACTTGATTTCCTGGCCGGCTCCTATGGAAGGATATACTAGAGCACCGCAGAGTAAGGCTGCTCTGTCTCTGGAGACTATATCCAATTTGTAATGCAAGACAAAGGTATGTGCATTGGACTAAGCTGACAGCACAAATTTCAACAGAGGTTCTAGCTGAAAAAGCAGAAGGTGCCATTGATCTGGTAGAATGGGCTCTTGGTGGACGGGCCAACAGTAAGTCTTTCAAGGAACAGATGGTGGAAATGCAATTAGTGATCCATTTCACTAGGGTTACGTTAGACACTGCCTGTACTAGATGACTGGGTGAAAAGGTAATAAATAGCTAATCAGATTTCCTATGTTTCTTTGTCCTGTGCAGACAGAAATGCAACTATGAACGCCAAGTAGGTGAAGCATATATTCGTCCTTGTTGAAATGATTAGGAAAAAAGAATGAAGATGAATGGACTGATATATATTAGCCTCCAAGGCCACCTTAGTTATTAAGGAAGAATTAGTCCTCAGAAAAACTGTCTTTGAAAAGGTAATACATGGCAGTTTGGATGATAAAGCCTGAAGTTCTGACACCCTTTTGGCTGAAGTAATGGCCACCAGAAAAATGTTGCAGGAATAAGTCGGTTCAAAGGGTCTCTGAGTGAGTAGTATTAAAAGTCAAATCCCAAGGAGGGGAAGGATCTTTAATAGGGTGTCGGAGAAGAAAAATCCCCTTCATAAAGGCCCTCCATAATCTGGATGCTGAAACACAAGCTAGTGAATTAGAATCCTCTGCGATGTGGAAATTGGCAATCACCGCCAACTGTAACTTACTCATAGAAAAACTTGTTCCTTCTTGAAAAACAGAACTCAAGAAGAGAATAGCAGAGATGGGAGCTGAAAAGGGGTCAATGTTCTGGTTCGATACCCACCCAGAAAATCTCTCCCATTTGCTATTGTACAGGTTTTTTTGTAGTAGGTTTTTGAGAAGCAAGCTTGACTTCCCAGTTGGGAAGCCAGCCTGGACTTTATTTTTAGAATCAATGGAAGTGGAGGAACCAAGTGGTTAGCCCTGGGGATCTGAGGTTGGAAGGCTGGTGCTCTGATGGGCGAGAAATCAATCCAGTATGCATAGTGGATATTTGGCGTGAGACCATCGGAAGGGGAACCAAACTTGATGGGGCCAGAAAGAAGCAATGAGGATTAGAGTACTCTAACCTGCTAGCTTTCAGAATCAAAAGTATTGGAGGGTAAATGGACAGGAGACCCGAGGGCCAATTGTGCACAGAGCATCCATGGGTGAATCACCACTTGGGGAGGATTAGCGCAAAGCACTTGCTGCATTTGGTGTACAGGAGAAATGCAAAGAGGTCGCAGCAAGGTTGACCTCATCGGAGGAAGATCTGATTCTCTACGGACTGATGTATGGGCCACTTGTGTGAACATAAGACAGATCTGTGGAGTCTATCCTCCAGAACGTTGGTTGGCCTAGGAATGTGCATTGCAATAAGAAAGCAGTTTGAAGAGATTGCCCATTGCCACACTCTCATGGCCTCCCTGCATAACAGATATGAACAGGTTCCCCCATTTGCTGACACACCAGACTACTGACATGTTGTCTATGTGAATTTCTATCTTTTCCAGAGGTAGGTGGTCTTGGAAGGTTTGCAACATCAGAAAGACTACTCCCATCTCTAGAATACTGGTGTGCAATTTGGTCTCTGTTGGGGACCAAGTAATTTGGACCAGTCTTCCTTTGTAATGCCCCGCCCCACTGCAACGAGGAAGCGTCCATGGTCATTGTGGCTGCTGGATGGGGAAGGGAAAAGAGGCTGTCCAACTGAAGATCATCCGATAGCATCCACCATAGAAGATGACGTTTGCAGACTTGAGTCAGCTTGATCAGGACATTTAATGGATGATACAGAATAGACCAGTGAACCACTACAGTTCACTGAAGTACCTGCATAAAGAATCTTTCCAATGGCACCAGAAGTATGGCAGCCGACAGGGAACCTAGCACTCTCAGGATAAATCTTGCTGGGAGTGCGGGTGTATCCAAGTAAGACTTGGACTTCTTGTTTCAGGGATGACACACATTGTAATGGTAAGGCTGCTATTTGATTGTGTTCAATTGTGTTCATATGAACTCTATCCTCTGCACAGCTGTTACTTCTAACTTCTCCAAATGGATTGTGATCTCCAGCTGACTGAAGGCGTGCAAAAGATGCTGCTTTGCTTGGACCAGTTGATGTCTCGATTGTGCAGTTAAGAGCGAATTGTTTAAGTATGGAAACACCTGGAATCCTTACAGTCTCAGGTGAGCTGCCACTACCAACATATATTTGGTAAACACCAGAAAGGCTGTGGTGAGTCCAAAAGGTAGTGCTCTGAGCTGATAATGATTGGCTCCCAGCCGGAAGCGCAAGTGCATCCTGGAGCATCTGTTGATCTTTATGTGATAGTACGCGTCCTGGAGATCTACAGAGCACATCCAATCGTCCTTGCGTAGTAATGGCAGAATGGACTGAACGGTCACCATGTAAAACTTTGACTTCTTGACCTACACATTTAGCTTGCTCAGGTCCAATATTGGCCTTAGGTCCCCTGTCTTTTTTGGCACCAAAAAGAAGCGTCAGTAAGTTCCACATCCTTGTTTGGTTGGGACCGTATGACTCTTGTCTAGAAGTTTTTGAACTTCTTGCATGGCATACTCCGAGTGGAATATCAGGGAGCTTTCTTTCCGGGGAGAGGTGGAGGAAGGAAAAAGGGGAATGTAATAACTGCTGGACATTATTTTTAGCAGCCAGATGTTCTTTGTTAGTTCTGTCCAGGCATCTGGGTGCAATAAAAGCCTGCCCCAGACTGCCTCCTGAGTAGGACAGTTGGGCAGCCCTTCAGGAGCACTGGTAGGGCTCAGAGAAACGTTCTCTGAAGCCTTGAGTTTGCAGATTCCCTTCTGCCTCTAGGGTGGCGTCTCCCTTTAAAACCTCGTCCTCTGCATCTGGACGAGGAGTCTTCCAAGCCTGGCAGGAAACTAGGTCAATAAGTTTGTCTGCTGGTGGAGTCACCCAGGTAAAGTAGAGGAGCCCACCCAAAAAGCCTCCAGAAACACAGATTCCTCAGTAGAAGGAGGTTGGGAAGACCATACACCCTTTCACTTGACCTCTAGGTTATCGCTAAAGGACAGGTCATTGGGTGGTGATCGAGGGGATCCTTCTCCCTCATCAAAATCAGTGTTCTCTTTCAGAGACTTCAAAGGGGATTCGACTTGCTTCCTCTTACATGTCCTCTTCCGATGCACTTCCTCTGTGGGATAGTCAGAGGAGGACTCTGAAGAGGAGGGGCCCCCTGTACGGGGGGAACTGGAGGACCTCCTTAGCAGGCTAACCATGGACAACACGAATGGGACCAAGGCTCACACCAGAGGGCTATACAAGTTCCAGGAGGTGAGCAGATACATCCTTGGCATAGAGAATGCCCTCTCTACTGCCTGAAAAATCAACAAACTCGGGGGTCCTTTCCCCTCTCTCCTTGGAGCCGAAATAGCCATAGGAGAAAAGGAAGACACTATCCTGGATTCGTGGCCTCCAGACAACAACGGCCCTGAACTGTTTGGTGCCAAAGCCCTGGGGGGGGGGGCAGATACGACCAGATTGAGCTGAAACCACTGCCACGGAGCCGGAGATGACGCTTTGGGTCCATGACCCACTCTGCTCCAATAGCATTGAAGCAGACACAGTCTGGGACACTGCCAGAGTCTATGAAAGTACTATTCTTGGCTCAGAGGGATTTGAGTCATGAGGTTCTGAAGCCGGTAGTTGGATCAGAAGAGGAGTGACCAACACAGGCCATAAGGCTCTCAGGGATCCAAGATGGGATGAGATTGTAAAAGCGCCATCTCAATCTAAGCCTTAAGCAAACTCCACATCATCCTGTCCATCTCAAAATGGGAAAGTCTAGAGGATCTGCAAGATACAGAATGGGTAGACCTAGCTGGAGAAGGTGACTTGCTGCATCTTGGTGTATGGCTCCCAGTTCTTCAATCTGAAGCCTTCGGATCTGAAGAAGTCTTATTCAGGGATGGAGAACTCTGAATCAAATGAGTCTCTGATGGATCCGAAAAGCCCTTCAGATCCAAAACTTTTGGATCCGGAGGAGGTCAGAGTCATGGGGAAGTCACATCAGGTGAGAACAACGTCGGATCCAATTAACTACTCTGATCCGATAAAGACTGATCCAATAATTTTTGGATCTTCTCTGGTCCAGAAGCAGATACCCCCGGGGCACGCTTCTTGGACTCTTTTGAATCTCTTGGCTTTGTGGAGATTTGAGCTCCAGACAACTGCAGAAGCACTTTCAAAATTAATCTTGTGTGGTGATCCACTAAAGCATGGGGGCTGAATCCCGCGCAAATATCTCAGTCTTGCTCTAGTAGGAGAGCCACACACTCACCGGTATCAAACCCTAACAGCAACAAAAATGCTATAAACTTAAAAATACCAGGAAATATTTTTTTTTTGGTATAGGACAGAAAAGGACATAGACCAATGCCCGTATGGGGGAGAGGGAATGTGGGGAGGGAAAGGAACAACCGTAATGCCTAACGGAAGGTCAAAATGACAGGAGGGGAGTAGAGATATACTTAGAAAAAACTCAAAGTGAAAGTAGAAAAGTGTAGAAGTATTCAAAGATTTGAACTTGTCTGAGAAAACACTTGAGACCAGTTGCAATCATGTCTATCCATGAAGGCGGTAAATGATTTGAGGACTGAGGACAGATGCAGTGCATTATGGGAGTGGGAGGAGCTTGATACTTAAAACATCCGTCTTTTGGAATGGCCAACAGGACTGGATGTCGGATCCTATGACCCAGTCATGAGGATGAATGAAATGGATCCTTGGCAATCCATTTCCTTAAAATTGTACCCCCTCATATTTTTATAATTCATATAGTTGCTTTTATGTCCAATGTATGTGTTGTAACTTTAATAATAAAAAAAAAAATCTAATATTAAAGTGAACAAATACTATATATATATATATATATATATATATATATATATATATATATATATATTGCATATACACACACACACACATATATATATATATATTGCATATACATATTTATATATATATATATATATATATATATATATATATATATATATATATATATATATAGAGAGAGAGAGAGAGAGATTTCCAAAACTCAAAAGATAAAATGTAAGTAAGCTATAAAGTTATCATAAATGCATCTGCCCAGTGGTTGATTTAGTTTAACTTTGGTCTGCTTTCAAATCATAATTTTTAGGACCATGCAAAAGTTATTTGATTCACCCTCCTGACTGTATTAAAATATAATTATAATAATGTAATAATTAAATTATATCCCTTGCATAATATGGCACCATTTGTTAGAGTGTGTTTTAAATTTACAGCTTTGAACATTTCAGTAAGCCAAGCAATGAAACAAAACATATGAACCAATAATGACAAAACTGTCCAATTCAGAACATTTCAAATATAAAAGGCCCCTCAAACTTTTGGCATTATCTACAATATCAGTCAATATGCACAATCTCTGCAGAAGTAAAAGTCTTCTAAATAATTCCACATTTAAGAGATATGTAACTAATGAAGAGGTTGCTGCTAACAAACAACTTTATATTTCAGTGTTTCACTTACAAAATTAGTGCCTGCTGCCCTTGAATAAATTGCTTATATTACATGTCACTATAATGACAATAAATTTGATATGTAAAACACAAAGTCTGACGTAACAGTGCTGCTGGCTACTGCAAAACTTCTGTACTGATTCAAAGAAAAACACAAAGATGAGAAATATGAGTCAAGAAGCTGCGGGATATAAAGCAAAAGGTGAAGGGTGATGGGAGAGAAGAGCAGGGTGGGGAGGAGTAGGACATAAGAATTATGAAGAACTTTATTAACAAAAAAGGGACGGGAAGATTGAGAGGATATGAAGTAAATGAAAAGAGGAAAGATGGCCAGGGTGACAAATAAGTGGCTATAACAAACAGAGAAGGGCACAAAAGCGTTGATAGACAGTGGATAGTTGAACAGAAAGTGAGATACCCTGACATGAGCAGTACAGAAAATGTGACTAAGCTACTTGAAGTAGTTTAGGTCGGTTCTCCTGTTTTAATTTGATAGTTTAGTTTTCATTAACAGACATTAAAGTAGAAGTTAATCATAAGACAATTAACTTTCATTTGAAGCTAACAAAACTATGCATTGTAACTTTGTGTCTATCATCTAAAGAACATTAGGTGATACCATACCCCAACTTGCTGCACATTATCTACTCCTGTATCATATTTCAAGCACATCTGTTTTGTACGGTACTAAGCTAGCCATAGTACTTTACTTCAAGGAGTGGAGAATAGCTAAAAAACACAAGAGGGACAAAGATCAGGGATAGTTTTTTTTAAATTTTGCACTGATTTAGTTATATTAATAGGATAACTGGTGGTCAATTAACATTAACATGAGCAATGATAGTTATGAAGAATAAGTCTGAAATTGTACTGTATGGCTTTACTCAATGAACATAATCCTCAAATGTTTGCCAGAAAGTCATACGTTTTGAGATTGGCCAAAAAATAAGGAAAACAAAATAAGGACATTTTACAAAAACAGGGAAGACTGAGAGCTTTAGTGCTAGCTGTTAGTTGCTAAGATCGGGATGCACTACTGTCTAATCACTGGACTAATGGTTACCAGGAAAGTCTGTCTGGGACAACACAAGCCCAGGGTGAAATGCTCCACTCTTCTCTGTGTCATGATGCTGAAGTAACTTATTGGGGAGAGTATCATACTCCTTTCTCCACCAGGTTTAATGCAGATTGTAATCGCCTCAAACACTGTTGCTGGCTGGTAAATGTCAGCATTTTGCATTTTATAACTTTAAATTATTCGAGTTATTGGCAACATGCAAGACATGTTTTTACTCTATCATACTGCGACAAGACTGTAGCTGACTAAAGAGCCATTGTCCATCTTCCCTTTCTTTTCCGTTTCTTCTTTTTCCTGTAAAACCCTCCTAAATACAGTAGTAGGCTTTCATGCAAAGTTCCCACACAGCACAGAGACGCACAACCTTCTTTTTCTGAATACGTTATGCACTTTCACTTGACTAGACTTTGCTATGCTCACGGGAAAATACATTTCTCTCGCCATTAACTTTTTTCCCACGTACCAGTAAATGACCAAACATGTACTCCAGGTTAGAAATAGCTGAGCCTAGCAGATGGGGTCTTAACTTCCTGCTCGCTTCCAGTGAGCATCCCCTCAACCTTAGGTCCAAACAGGGTGGCCCCATCAATGGGGGCATTAAGGAATGATGGCTTAAAGCCTTCTGCAAAATCATACAACCACATCCAGGCATGGTGGCATATCAGTATGCCAGTAAGTGTTACTCTGCATCAGAAAGAAGATGCATGGAAATAGAAATGGAAATCAAGATAGATTAGGTGGGATTCCACATTCTACTGGTTATCTGCTGGCAAATTACCCGAGACACAGAACTGCTGATCTCCTTGGTCAAGTCTCTCTGGAAATGTGCAATATGAGCAAAACAGTTCAGTACTCCAAAAAAAAAAAAAAAAAAAAAAAAAAAAGTTGCTGAAGTACAAGTCCATTAACTAAATTTGTCCAAAGCCCTAGATTTCCTATTAGAGGGTGGACAAATGTAATTTCTTCGGAGAGCTCTTTCTTTGTCATTGCCACTACAACCACAGCATCTACAGAAGGGCATTTACTCCAGTGAACTCTGTCCTTCTTGTCTGGTTTCTTGGGAATCTGCTCTGCTGCATCAGGCTCCTTCCAGGCTGTGTGAGCCATCAAATTAATGAGGGCATCAGGAGGTGGAACCTCCCAGGCAGAAGAGTCAGCTCCACAAGCCTCCAGGAACAGGCATTCTTCTGGGGACCATTCCCATTTGTGCTTCAACCCTCTGCAATGGGTCACATCTGACTGGAAACTAAATGAGAGAACTTCAGCAGTTTTTGGCATAGATTGGAATGGATACGAACCTCCTTCTCTTGGCTTGGACAGAACCTGCTGGAAAGCCTTGAGAGCTGAAGCGGATATCAGAATCAAAGAGCTCTCTCTAATGGAGGGAACAGAGAAAGCTCTAGAGGCCTCGATTTGCCCCTGTTCAAACCCTGACATCAGAGATGAGCTGTCAAGAGCAAAGGCTCCAAAGGGGAGGGATGGATCCAAATGTTTCAGAGTCAACTCATCCTCTCTAGCACTGGCCCTGATGCTTCAGCTCTGACTCCTGTCCCAATCAGACAATGTCAGAGTGAGAGACACTGGGAAATAGTCGGGGCTGAAGTGGAAGGCACTATCAGTCCTGATGAAGGTGCACAGGTAATATGCAGATTCAAGGGCTTCAGTTCCAAAGATCAGACCTGCAATAGAGTCATCAGTGGAGAAGTCATCTGGACTGTTCTCAGATCAACCTGAGAAGATGGAACAGAGGGGACCGTAACTGTATCTGCATTTGTAGGGATCTCTGCATCATTCTATCAACATCGGCCTTGGTAAGGCTCCTCAAGGAGTGAACAAACCAGGAAAAAGACTACCAAGGAAGACCTAGACTGATGCTTTTGCTGGAGAATCAGAGAATGAAGTCAAAGACTAAACAGCTCTTGGGAAAAATGGCGCGGAGGAGAATGAGAATACATCTGAGAGGACTTTGGATACAAAGACGTGGGTATTTTTGGTGTCAGACCCAAGGAAGCAGCTGGGTCAGGAGACCGATTTTTGGCTTTCTTGAGTCCTTTCTTTAGAGTCTTGCTCTCCTTAGTAGATCCTGTTTTGAAGTTCTTTTTCCTTCTCTAAGTTCCTCTGAAGATTTCAGTGGAGAAGGAGATGCCACTGCTTTACTCATGGAACATGGCTGCATTGAAAGACTCTCAAAGATTAACTTATCCCTTGTGGCTTCATAGTCCATGTCCAGATATACCACCCCCAAGCAGTAGACACAAAGGGAGTGTGGGACTTGGAGAGAAATTTTGCGGCCACAATAAGAACATTTCTTAAAACTTTTGTCAGCCATAGTTAACATGAACAGCAAAAAATTATAAGTTACATACTTCACTATCTGTGTTGTCCACTTTCATTCTTCCTCATTTATGGGTTACGCATCCTGATCCTTGGATTTGACTCGGCCTTATACTTCAGATCCAGCTCTCAAGCTCCTCCTGTACCCACAATGCCCTACTTCATTCCTATTGCCTCAGATCAAGCTTACTGGTCTATTTCTCAATAATAGAAGAGAAGAGACAAAACCAGATAGAAAAAGACAGGGCTCAATCCTGGAACTGCATCCTCTGATCCGATAAGCCAACAGGTCCTTCCAGAAGAAAAAAGTGAATGGGGATGGATGGATGGATGGATGGATGGAAGGGGAGTTGAAGAATTAAAATGGACAACACAGATGCCTAATTATGGTGAATACATAACTTATAAATCTGATCTTGTCACTGTCATTCTTCATCACTCAAGGGACAGAGTCCCCAGCTACGATGATCTTCGGTGGCCTTTGAAAGAGTATTCCGGAGTATTGCCAAGCCAAAGGAGGCTCTACTTCTAGAAATGATGTCCAGTTTGCAATGTGAAACAAAGGTATGAACCTTAGACCATGCAGCAGCTGCACAAATGTCATTAATAGACACCTTTGACCAAAAAGCAGATGAAGTAGCCATGGATCTAAGGTCATATCTTTTTGAGAGTAAATGAATAAGAGACGGTCTGCAATCCTTTTGGCTAGGATAATTTTTTAAACTGCTTGATCTAGATGATTTGAGGAAAAGAATACAAAAAGCTGATCTAACTTTTTAAACAGCTTTTTCTGAGAAAGTAAAAACGTAGTTGTCTGTTTACATCAAGAAGGTGTGATATGTACTTTCCTTTACTGGAACATTTGGAAAAAGATTGGTTAAATAATGGACTGGCTGATGTTATTTTTAGAAGCAACTTTAGGTAAAAAAAAAAAAAAAAAAAAGGGCTAGTCCACAGAGAAACCCTATCTTTATAAAAAATGATGTACGTGGAATTTTGCTGAGACAGTCTGGTGTTCAGAGATTCTTTCTGCTGAAGTTACAGCTACCTAGAACCATTTTCCATGATAAATATTTTAGATCTCATTCATGTGACAGTTCAAAGTATTTTTGCGTTAAATCTTGAAGCACCAAAGTAAGGTCCAAAGGCGGTGAAGGAACCTTTATAGGAGGTCTTGGCAAAAAAATTCCTTTCATAAAAGCTTTGCACAACCTGGTGGAAGCAAGGAAAAAGGAGTTGATTTCCTTTATGGAATTAAGTTACATACTCACCATAATGTTCCATGCTTGTTGTCCATCTCACCTTCATTCTTTGCCGGTTGGGTACAGAACTCTGTTCCAACACAGCCTTGTACAAAAGCTCGAGAGCTTCCACCGGCTCATGGTTATACCCTATCCCATTATGCTCAGGGAAGATTACCCAGATCTTGTTTGCAGATACTATAAAATTATATAGTAGTATATAACCATATCATAAGAGAGACCAAGAAGGGAGTCAAAGACATAGTAACCAATCTTAAGAACCACTCGAAGGAGCGAAGGTGGGTGGGAACCAAGAATGAAGGCAAGATGGACAACAAACATGGAACATTATGGTGAATACATTACTTTTTAATGTTATGTTGTTCTATCTCGCCTTTATTCTTTGCTGGTTGGGACAGCGTGCCTAACACCTTCTTTCTTGGGTGGCTCAATGGAGAAAACTCTTCAAACCAGTAGACCCAAATGAGGACCTGTTCCTGGAAGCCAAATCAACTTTGTAATGAGTGACAAAGGTATGATGCTTTAACCATGTTGCTGCTGTACAAATGGAATCCATGGGTAGCCTCACTAGACAGGCATAGGAAGTAGACATAGTCCTTGTGGAATGGCCTTTCACTTTCCCCTGGAAGTTCTCTGTTCTGAGATCTATATGCGTTTTAAGTTATACAGTCTGTAAGCCATTTGTAAAGTGTGACTTCTGATACTGGGGCTCCTTTCTTTTTGTCTGAAAATGATAAAAACACCTGGTACGATTTTCTGAAGTGTTTTGTTCTATGCAGGTAGAAACATAACTGTATGTACGTCTAACTGATATAATTTATACTCTGCCTTACTGCCAAAGTTTGGGAAAAATACAGGTAAATCAATGGACTGATTTAAATTGGCTTCTGAACACAATTCTGGTAAAAGAGGAGTTGGTTTGTAAGGAAACTATCTTTAAGAAAAACCAAGTAAGGAGGACGTATTGACAAAGCTTGAAATTCAGACACTTGTCTAGCAGATGTAATAGCCACCAATAGTGCTGTTTTCCATGATAAAAACTTCATGTCACAAGAAGATGTTCAAAGGGAGGAGGAATCAACACAGATGGAACAAAATATAGGTCCCATGGTGCTGGAGGTTCCTTTACTGGAGGCCTTAGTAAAAAAAGGTACCCTTCAAGAAAGCCTTAAAAGTCTGTAGGACATGACTCAGACCCATTTCCCCAATATGATAGATATAGTAGCTAAAATAGTAGCTGCCGCCGCGCTTTCATTACAAAGCTAAAAGTTTAACATGGTTGTTACGGAGAGAGGAAAGTGATCAATATGATTATTGCAAGCCCAACAAGAAAATCTTTGTCACTTGCTAGAATATAATTTTCTGGTTTAAGGCTTATGACACTATATCAATATATGTTTTACTGCAGGAGAAAGATAAGGAAGCCTGGCTACTTGTGGAACTGGAGCAGCCAAACTGTCAATTTGAGGGTCTGAACAGATGGATGGAGCGACACTGATGGATGGGTGAAGAGATCTGGATCTGGGTTCAGAATCCATGACTCCTCCAGAAGATGGGGCCATACAAAGGGGAACCAAATATGACAAGGCCAGTATGGAGCAATGAGTATTCTGATTTTCAACATGCTGGCTTTCTGCAGGAGTTTCGATATCAAGGGAAAAGGGGGAAAGGCGTAGAGGAGACCCGAGGGCCAATCGTGTACAAGTGCATCCCTTGGTGACTCCCGGGGGGGGGGGTGTCAGGGTAAAGTAGCTGCTACATTTGGCATTCGTGGACGTGGCAAAGAGGTCGCAGCAAGGCTAGCCCCACTTAAGGAATGAATGTATTTCGCAACCTCCTGATTTAGGGACCACTCGTGAGGCATCAGAATGGCTCTGCTGACTTTGTTCGCTATCATGTTGGACCTCCCTGGAATGTGCATTGTTATCAGAAAGCACTGGGAAGAGACTGCCCATTGCCATACTCTCTGGGCCTCTCGACACAGGGAGTAGGATTTGTTTCCTCCTTGTTTGTTTATATACCCAGAAAACAAAGAAACTTGAGAAAATGAAACAAAACACAGGCTCCGATCTAACTTGAACCACTCACTGCAGTTTATTCTAAAGCGCTTTTCGTCAGCACTAAAGGAAAACTTCTTCAGACAACAAGGTACAACAAAGCACTCCTTTTAAAACTAAAAGGGCGGCAACATTAACCATCAACTCATTACCCTAATTACTCAAAGAATCAATCAATTAGAAAATATAAAAATCCTGTTACAGACTTGACACTCAACAAAAATTCCAAAAAAAAAACAAAATTATACTTTTCTTACTAAAGCAGCAATCTTATTAAAGCAGCAATCTTATTAAAAATACCCATATATACTATTATATATAACAATGAATAAAGTAAATAAGTAAACACTTTAAAATGGACATAGTGTTCCTGTGCAAAACAAGGCAAAAATTACCAAACTGCAACTGCTTAAAAGACTGTGTGTCAAGGAAAAGGTGAAGAGAAAGTGTCCACCTAAAACATCTTGATGAAAAAAATGTATGTGTGTGTGTGTATGTTAAAAGTTCAAGAAACTGTTAGTAAGTATAATACATTACGATACACATTTCAACTAACGTAGATGACTAATAAGAACAACAGTATTGTTAAGAACAATTAAAACAGTGTTGTTAAAAATTTATTTTCTTATAAAAAACAAGTCACCTAAGTAAACTTCTTAACTTAAGGATGCATGCTAAAGACGCGACTTCATTTAAGCCAGGTAAAGTATATGAATTTAACCTAAGTTGCCAAACCAATTCATGTTTCTCCAATATCAATTGGTAAGGTCCACCCTTTCCATCTAAAGCTACCTGGTCTATAACTTTGAACAAAAATGAATGAGACGGGTGCTCACTACAGTGTCTAGCCAGAGTGTTAGTGGTGCTTTTTTTCTTAATGTGGTAAACATGTTCGTAAATCCTATCCTTTAGCTTCCTGTCCATTTTTCCTATGTAAAATGCTGAACACATCTGACAGGAATCTAAGTACACCACAGATTTGGAATTACAGTTGTACTTAGCTTTGGCTTTATATTCATGCTGGTTTTCTGTGAAACTAAACCCTGCAGCAATGTACCTACAATAGTTACATGCTTCACATTTACAAGTTCCTTCGGTCCTAAGAGGCTTCAGACTATTGTTTTCTTTTCTATAATGTTTTTCAGGTTTCTACCCTTCTTAAAAATAATGACCGAGTATAGTCACCTAAGTTCTCTAATGTGTCCCTCTCAAAGATCACTAACAAAATCAACTCTGGACCGGAAACTCAATGGAAGTGTCCAAGCTGTTATCGGTTTTGTTTGAGGGGAGTGCAGATGACTCATTACTATTTGTGGAAACTTTGAACAATAGTACACTTTTTTGAAATTCACCTTCACCTATGGAGAGAACATTAACTAGATGTAGAATTAAAGAGGGATCCTGTAGGTGAAGGGTACTTGGCTAAAATATACAGAAAGCCTACGTACTCAAACACATTGTAGCACTATTCCAGTTGTCACCAGTTCCATCAGAAAAGGTCTGTCCTCAAAGGACAGCTGGTAAGAGCTGCCATAATGACAACAGAGGATACTTCCTTTGAAGATGAATGTACCTTGTTGAAACATATGTTCATGAGTCAAGGTTACTCAGGGAAGATGATTGATGAGCTAGTAAGTGAAGTCCGCTTCAAAAGGTTGGCAGGTTCTTTCAGTCCAATTCTCACAAAGAGGGAACGTATTACTGAGGTAACAGATTTGAACGTGGGAGAAAGGTCAGACAGTTTGGCCCTAAGACTAGCGTTATTCCACCAGAGAAATATTCCACGGTTAAGGAAATAGTGAGTTTTAAGAGGAGTTTCATTACACCCTTTTGTATGAAGGCAAACTTAAGTACATTTTCAAATGGAAATGTTTTTTATTGACCTTTGAGAGGGATACAATAGAGAAATTAGGTGACTACCTGGTCATCATTTTTAAGAAGGGAAGAAACCTGAAAAACATTATAGAAAACAATAGTCCAAAGCCTCTTAGGACCGAAGGAACTTATAAATGTGAAGTGTATAACTATTACATTGCTACAGGGTTTAGTTTCACAGTAAACCAGCATGCATATAAAGCCAGAGGTAGGTACAACTGTAATTCCAAATCTGTGGTGTACTTAGCTTCCTGTCAGATGTGTTCAGCATTTTACATAGGAAAAACGGACAGGAAAATAAAGGATAGGATTTACGAACATGTTTACCACATTAAGAAAAAAAGCACCACCAATGCTCTGGCTAGACACAGTAGTGAGCACCCCCTCTTATTCATTTTTGTTCAAAGTTATACACCAGGTAGCTTTAGATGGAAAGGGTGGACCTTACCAATTGATAATGGAGAAACATGAATTGGTTTGGAAACTTAGGTTAAATTCATATACTCTACCTGGCTTAAATTAATTCACTTCTTTAACATGCATCCTTAAGTTAAGAAGTTTACTTAGGTGACTTGTTTTTTTATAAGAAAATCGTTTTTAACAACAGTTTTAATTGTTCTTAACAATACTGTTTATCTTATTAGACATCTACGTTAGTTGAAATGTGTATCGTAATGTATTATACTTACCAACGGTTTCTTGTACATTTAACATACAGAAATTTTTTTCGTCAAGATGTTTTAGGTGAACACTTACTCTTCACCTTTTCTTTGACACAATCTTTTAGGCAGTTACAGTTGTTTGGTAATTTTTGCCTTGTTTTGCACAGGAACACAAAGTCAATTTTGAAGTGTTTACATATTTACTTATTTATTTATTCATTATTGTTATATACAGTAGTTTATATGGATATTTTTAATAAGATTGCTGCTTTAGTAAGAAAAGTATAATTTTGGTTTAACATTTTCTTTTCAGAATTTTTGTTGAGCATCAAGTCTGTAACAGGATTTTTATGTTTTCTAATTGCCTGATTCTTTCAGTAATTAGGGTAACGAGTTGATTGTTAATGTGGTCGCCCTTTTAGTTTTAAAATGAGTGCTTTGTTGTACCTTGTTGTCTGAAGAAGATTCCTATTAGTGTTAACGAAAAGCACTTTACAATAAACTGCAGTGAGTGGTTCAAGTTAGATCGGAGCTGGTGTTTTGTTTGTTTGTTTATATACCACACCACTGACATGTCTGCTTGAATTGCAATTGATCCTAATGGAAGGGAGTTCTGAAATGCTTGCAAGGCCAACAGCACCGCTCTCATTTCGAAGACGTTCATATGCAAGTGGTACTCATTTTCCTGCCAAACATCTTGGACAGCCTTCCCCAGATAATGCCCCCCCCCCCCCATCTGGGAAGCATCCGTGGTCACTTTGGCTACAGGGTGGGGAAGGACAAACAGTCAACCTAAGGTCACTTGAGTGGAGTGAAGTCATCAGTCAAGATTCTTCTTGCAGGATTTCATTAAGACAATTTTGAGAGACATGGTTAGCTCCTACATGGACCACTGGGTGAATAGCCACGGATGGATCCTCATGTGTAAGCGAACTAAAGGTATCAGGATTACTGCTGCCGCCATGCTGCCCAAAACTTTCAAATCAACCTTCGCCTGCACTTTCTTCTTGGTTCCTGACCTGAAGACGCAAGGTTTAAATCTTCTCGGGGGGGGGGGGGGGTTGGCCAACATTTCTCTTGTATCCAAATCTGCCCCTATAAATACGATATGCTAGGAAGGCAGCAAGACAAATTTTTAACATGATGCCTAGCTGGGAGCAAAGGTGAATAGTGGTGCCTCTCACTGTTGTTAGTAGATACTTGGTGATGGCGGTTAGGAGCCAGCCGTCTAAATACGAAAACACCCGGAATTAATCCTACATGCCTCAAGTGAGCCAAGATACTGCCATGCATTTGGTGAACACACTGGAGCTGTAGTGAGACCAAAGGGCAGAGCTTGAAGCTGATAATGGCTGGCCCACAGCCAATAGTGCAAATATCTCCTGGATTGCCTGTCCCATTTTTATGTGGTAGTACGCATCCTGGAGGTCTATCAAGCACATCCAATCATCTTTCCCCAGAAAGGAAAGTATAGACTGCATGTTACCATCTGGAACTTCGACTTCTTGATGAACTTGTTTAGTCTGCCGAAGTCCAAAATGGGTCTCAAGTCTCCCGTGTTCTTTAGAACTAAAAAGAACCTTGAGTAAGTTCTGGATCCAATTTGGTCTGCGGAGACATTTTGGAGGACTCTTTTTCTAGCAACTTTTTACTGGGTGGGACATCTGGGACTGATTTTCTTTCTAAAGGGGGAAGAGGGAAATGGTATATAATAACCTCTGGATATGATCATTTGTACCCATTTGTCTTTTGTGATCTCTAGCCAGGCATTTGGGCACAATGACAAGAGACTCCCAGACTGCCTCCAGAGATAGACAAGCAGGCCTCCTCTCAGGAACGCTGATAGTGTTTAAAAAGGAAGGTATCCCTTGTCACCCTGGTTTTGCAGGCCCCCTCTGCTGTGTGGTCGGCATCTTCCATTGCTACTTCCCCCTCTGCCTCTGGGGGAGGAATCACCACATGGGTCTGGGAAAGCTCTCTGACACTTAAGAAACCACATCTCTCCCTCCCCCCGACATTTGGGATAAGGTCTGGTAGAGAGGGAGAAACGGACTCCCACAGCAGGGTGCGTCTTTCCCTCCTGTTCGCACCCAATCAGGGTGTCTAACTTTTGGCCCGAACAATGACGAGCCGTCAAAAGGAAAGTTAATTAAGGAGGACTTGAAGGACTCTGTGAAATTGCATAAGCGCATCCAGGAATGCCTCCTTAAGGAAATTCCTGTACCCGCTGCCCTGCTCTTTCCATCGGCTGCAAAGGAAATAAGCCACATGGAGGCGTTCAGGATAGAATTTAAGGTGGAGAGCTGGGAGGTAACCTTGTCCAAGGCCCCCGAAGCTACAGAACCTTGAAAGATACCTCCAAGCTCCTTCAGGAGACCCCTCTGAAACCTGAAGTGGGTTAGATAGTTCAGCGGCCAAAGGGCAAAGGAAGCTAAAGAAAACACACACTTTACATATCTGTCCATCATTCAAGACTATTCAGTGAATGGACAGATGAGGATGTCTCAGATATCTCCTTCTTAGTGGCTGCCGCCAACACCATTGCATCTACTGGGACAACTTTACTCAGAAAATCCTTGTCTGTGGGGGCAGTGATGAACCTATATGGCCTCCTAGGAACAAGCTCTACTGAATACAAAGAGCTCCACACTTTCCAACGGACTACACTCATGATGAGATGGTGGAAAGGTGGAGTCACTGAAGAGGTGGAGGGGTGAGACCCGAAAGCCTCCAAGTACACAGACTCATCCTCATAAGGGTTAATGGGCTTCCAGCAATCTCTCTGTTTAAGGATCTCTAGGATGTCTGCAAAGGAGACATCCTCAGAGGGTGATTGTGGGGAGCCATCTGACTCATCAAGGTCTGTGTTTGAAGTGATGGACTCCTCAGGGAAGCCTAGATGATTCCTCTTTACATATCCTCTTCCAAGGGACCTCCTCAGAAGGGTACTCAGGAGAAGTTTCTGAAGAGATGGTTTCGCCCAGTGTGGTGTCCTGGGACTTTGGGTCTCCAGGCTTGGGAGGGAGCGATGGCAAAGACAGACTATGGCGCTCTTGGGGGGGGGGGGGCTAGGATCTTAAAGTGGAGCTGTCTGAGGTGACAGCACTCTCCTCAAGACCTCGAAAGCACCACAGCCTCACTCCGAGGAGCAAGAACCCCCCCCCCCCCAAGTCAAGGTGGTGGGCACCTAGGCTCATGTAGGCGCTGAGATCACCCATACCGAAGCCCCGAGAGGTATTTTCAGGTCAGACAACTGTCCAACTCGACTCTCCTCCCCAGATCGACGGAGGAGCATTGGCTCCAAGAACAATCAAAATCTGACGCAACCGAGGAGGTCGGAGCGGTAATCTGGGCCAAAGAACCCGGAGTAGGTTTTGGCACCAATGGTTCCACTACAATCGGATCCAAGCACTCCGGCTCCGAAGTCAAAGAAAGGGTTGGAGGAGGAATCTAAGAAGGGGAAAGTGATGGTCGGTCTTGAATACTTTTGGGTCTGGGTCAACAGAATATGGCCAGTGCTGGCATCCGTAAAAGCCTCTTAACCACCTGCTCCATATCTTCGTCCGAAAGGCTCCTAAAGGACCGAGAGAACAGGGACGAGGACCTCAATGATTGAAGGATTGGAGAATGCAACACATAAGAGACCTGTTCCAGAACTGGGAACCAGCTCTGAAGATGAAACTCTTGTCTGTTCCGAAATTACTAGGGGAAGCGAAAAGGTAGCTTTCTCAGGCCCAAAAGCCTTCGGGTCCGTAGAAGACTCTTTTGCATGTTTCTTCGTAGGTCTGATGATGGAACCATGGAAAATTATCTTTTTGAAGATTTCTCTTATCTTGAAGATGGAGACTGATGGGAGGACTTAGAGGGACTCTGATTCCATTCTAGAGCCTCAGTAAAAGGTGCCTTCCACAAGCCCGACTATAAGAATATTTCTCTCCATTAAAGCTCTACAGCTGAATGCATGGGAGAATGAACATGACTAGTAGGTGGACAGCACCTAAACAATACACACAACTGGTGTGTCCATCTGACAAAGTCATGTCTGACTGCATTTGTCACATTTTTTCAAGCCTAAAGGCTTTGCTTCTTTAGTATCCTTACACATAACTCAACTAAAAGACAAAAAACTAAGATAACTCTATCAGAAAAAAGGCAGAAGAAAAAAAAAAACTTTTTTTTATTTTTTACAATATAAAGTTAACACACCAAAAGAGAAACTCAAGTATAGGACTTAGTAACAAGAGGAGAAGTTTCTAATTCAAATGACAAGCTCCTCACTGAAAAGGGAAAGGGGGAAGTAAGGGAAAGCCCTCCTAGTTAAACAGGCCAAAGGGAGCCCTCTAACTCAATGGACTACCCAACAATAAAGGGATAAGAACTAAAAATTAGTTTCAACAGCAAAAAGACCATAAAACTCTAATTCAAGAGAGTTTGGTACCGAGATAGTGAGAAAATGCAAAAGGGCCTACTGATAGACGATGGCCAACAACAAACAGTAAAATCGCAACAACAGACAAGAAAAGGATCTATCAAACATCTCTAATAATACACTGTACGATATACACACTAAATATTTGTATGAAAAATACAATAAAAAATAAGAAAAAGTTTCCACTTAGACTAGAGCCTAGAGAAAGCACCAGATCTTGTTTAGTGGGAAACAAGATCTGGGTAATCTTCCCTGAGCATCATGGGATAGGGTACAGCCGCGAGCCGGTGGAAGCTCTAGAGCTTTTATATAAGGCAGAGTCCGAACCGATTCTCGGATCTGTACTCAATCAGCAAAGAATGACAGCGAGATAGGGCAACATAAGATTTAGAGATTCCTGCCAACCGAAGTTTAACCGTAGAGAAGCTAGTCCAAACAGTTGTCAGATAATAAATATCAGAAGGTGGTGCAGAGAAGGGGTCAACGTCCTTATCAGAAGCCCAAATAGAAAATCTTTTCCATTTGGCTTTTATAGACTTTTTTGATAGAATGTCTTTGAGAAGCCAAAATAATGTCACAAACTGGGGAAGAAAGCCTGGAGACTCTAATTACTGGAAGTGGAGAAACCATGCAGTCAACCTGACGGCATGAAGATTGGGGTGTTGAATCCGAAGGCTGAGAAAGAAGATCCTGAGCAGGCTACAGTAATCATGGATGACAATGAAGATGAGACCACAGAAAGGGGATTCACAGCTGCTGAGGCCAGAAGAGGGCAATGAGGATTACTCAGGTCTTGAGGCTGTTTGCTTTCTGTATGAACTTTGGAATTAGAGGAAGTGGGTAAACAAGGGAGACCCGAGGGCCAAGTCTGAAGCAGAGCCTCTTCTCAACGACTCTCCCTGAGTGGGGAGGATCAGAGAGAAATATTTCTGCATTTGTTGAGAGGGGTGGCAAAATGGTCACAGCAAGGTTGGTCCCAATACCTGAAGACCATATTCACTATCGAATGACTGAGAAACCACTTGTGAGGCATCAGAATGGATCTGCTTAGTTTGTCCGGCAGTAAGTTGGTTTTCCTTGGGATGTGCATTGCAATAAGAAAGCAGTCTGCTGAGATCGCCAATTCCCACACCCTCATGGCCTCTCTGCATAGGGGATAAGAGACTTCCTCCTTGCTTGTTGATGTATCAGACTACAGACACGCTGTCTGCCGGAACTGCAATAGTCCCCAAGGGAAAAGCATCTTGAAATGCCTGCAATGCTAGGAGGACTGCTCTTATCTCTAAGACACTGACATGCATAAGTGGAGACAACATGCCTTGAACTGTTTTTTACCAAAAATGCCCCACACCACTGGGAAGCATCTGTGGTCACAGTGGCAACTGGGTGTGGAAAAATGAAAGGTGTGCCCAGAACAAGACAGTCAGACTGAATCGACCAATGAATGTGACGTGTGCAAACTGGGGTATTATTTACTTGAAAAGACAGGGTTTGATGTAGAACAGACTTCTGTGCAGCTGAAGTCCACTGGATAATTCATATAAAGAAGCGCACAAGAGGAAGCAGTATTATGGCAGTTGACATAGACCCAAGTGCTTGAAGCACTAATATTGCTGGAGAAGGATGAGTAAGAATCGCATGTGCCTTATTTTTGAGGTAAAGATGCCACCTGCATAGCTGTGTTTAAAACTGTCCCAATGAACTCCAGGCTCTGAGTTGGGGAAAGATTCAATTTAGCAAGATTAAGAAAGATGCCCAAGATGTTGCAAATCTGGAGCAAATAGCGGATGTTTGGAGGAGCTATAAGGAGCCAATTATCCAGCTATGGAAACATGCAGAATCATTGCAGTCTCAGATGAGCTGCCACTACTCTGTCATGCATTCCGTAAACACCTTGGGGGACGAGGCGAGTCCAAAGGGCAGAGCTCTGAATTAGTAATGACCGACTCCCAGTCTTCTGCATCATCTCTATTTTTGTGCAACAGTATGCATCCTGAAGATCTATAAAGCACATCCAGTCGTCCTTGAGCAGAAAAGGCAGAATGGACTGAACTCTGACCAATACGAACTTTGCTTTCTTTACAAACTGATTTAATCTGCTTAGATCCAAAATAGCTCCAAGGTCCCCTGTTTTCTTTGACACTAAAAAGAAGTATAATGTCCAAATCCTATCTAGATGGGTGGGTCCTTTTTCCAGCAACTTTTGTATCTCTTGAGCTCCTTCCTCCTCTGACTAGGCGGAACCATCTGGATGTTTCTTCCTCTGACAAGAAGGAAGAAGGGAAAAAGGGTATGTAGTAACTTCACGATATTATTCTGAGCAGCAATGATTCTGTTGCAATGTTTGTCCAGGCATCTAGGTGCAAAGAAAACCAACCTCCAACTGTCTCTAGTGTTGGACAGTCAGGCAGCACTTGAGAAGCACTGATAGGGCCTGTCTGAAAAAGAATCTCAAAAGCCCTGGTTCTGCAGGCCTTGTCTGCCTTTAGGGTGATGTCTACCATTAAAATTTCCCCCTGTGCTTCTGGAGGAATTGTCCCCATGCAAATCTTGAAAAGGACCCTGAAATTTATGGATCCACAACTTCTTACCACGTCTTTGGTTTCTTGAAAAAGTCTATTTAGGGGTAGAAAACTTTTTTCCCATGGCAGACAGAGTCTTTCCTTCTTCATTGTGGGTAAGCGTATCCTTAACTGATGGCCCAAACATTTAAGAGCCATCAAATGGGGCATTAACAAACAACATCTTAAAGGGCTCCACAAAATCACATAGCCACATCCAGGCATGTCTCATTATGGCAATACCTGAACCAGCTGCTTGTGAGGTACCTTCAGCTGGTCGGACCCATATCTGGATCTGATCTCTGAGGAATTTTCCCATCATCCAATTTACATCCAATTCTGACAAATTTCTGGAACACCTAGAAGACACTGTGAAGGGAGGGCTGGAGTGTTTCTTCAGAGTCTGAATTAATTGCTAGAAATAGACAAGAGTGGCCAGCTGACAGGAACTCCTTTTGAAATCCTCATCAGATATGGATTCAGAGTATTTGATCATTATTTAGTCAAATCTCTCAACAGCCTAGTAAAATGCAGTAAATAGTTTAGCGACCTCAGAGCAAAAGTAGTTGAGGCGAACACTCGCTTTCCAAATCTGTCCAACGCTCCAGACTCTGTTTGTAGGATGGACAATAGAACTCTGTTCTGCTAGCTCTTTCTTAGTGGCTGCCACCACCACCATCACATCAACTAGGCCAATGTATCAGAGGAAGCCTCAACTCTCCTCTTCAGAGCACAGAGCTCCGAAGAAGGTAGGCTGGGGCTACCCCAAGCTCCGACAATCAAGAGGAGAATCACATCCAAACTGTCTAGGGTCGAATCTCTGAGGGGTAAGTACGGAGCCAACAAAATCAGAGCACACCCTACTCCTTCAGATCCAAGCAGCAACATTTCAGCTCTGGGACTCACCCTGATCTGAGGAAATTGAAGCACAACTAATCATGGAGGGAAATAAGAGTGGTGGAGGAAACTCTCCTCAAGTCAGACACACACCTCCCGGAATTCTCAGATCATGGGGCTCCAAAACCACAGGTCAGATTGGAGAGGAAAATAAAATGGACTTTGAAGGTACACTCACAGATCCAGCAGGGGACAAAGATGGTAGGACCCACATCTGGATCTGAGCTCTGAGGAATTTCCGCCTCATGCTATCTACATCCACTTCTGACAAAATGTCTGGAAGACCTAGAAGAGGCTGTGAAGGGAGGCCTGGAGTGTTTCTTCAGAGTCTAAAATAATTGTGTAGGCAAGGATGGTGAAACAGGTTTAACCAAAAATTCTGATGTAGTGCTCCAGGTAAGACATACAGGGCCTCAGATCAGTGAGTTAAGGATCTAAAGAACTCCCTACCACCATCCATTCGCACCACCCCCAACCATTTTATTTTTAAAAGATCTCTTCATTCACATCTAGTATCCCCAGTGGGAATGCTCTTGCTCCCACCCCACATAACACTTGCAATTTCCATCTTCCTTCTTTTTCCTGTTTTCCTCATGCATTTTTTCTTATTTACCCCTAACTCATACATATTATTCCTATGATATTTGGAAAGAATGCACTAGGCCACAACTCCTAAGTGTTTGCTTCCTAA